>NC_061110.1:90676198-90743698 GCF_015104395.2 Macrobrachium nipponense | reverse complement strand
CTCAAAACATCCCAACTCCGCTCCACACACACACACACACACACACACACACACACACACACACACACACACAGAGAGAGAGAGAGAGAGAGAGAGAGAGAGAGAGAGAGTGAGTTTTAAACTAGCTCTCACCAGCGCATTATAAACTTACGACGTCATTTGCTAATCTTGAATTCAACAGGATAAGTCTCTCTCTCTCTCTCCTCCTCTTCCTCCCTCTCTCTCTCTCATCTCTCTTCTCTCTCTCTCTCTCTCTCTCTCTCGTCTCTCTCGGTCTCTCGTCTCTCTCTCCTCTCTCTCTCTCTCTCTTGAAGGGTTATAATGTAAGGAATATAGTGTCTTGCTTAAATGTTCATAGCACGTGAGATAAAGCTGTGTGCCACTATTCATAATGATTAGACATCATCCATGAATTAACTCGTTTTGTCATGATTAATGGTACATGTTATGAGCAACATTATGTTAATCGTTTGCAATTTATCAGTTGTACAATTAAGAGAAGACTTATCCTCCTTGCATTATGGAAACCTAATTAACTCCAAAAAGAGATGAAGGAGAGTAATTACCCTCCGAAACTAATGTGCAATGAAATGCATTGAAGCATTTACTTTTGACTTAAGGCCATTTCTTTTTTCTTTCACTTAAGTGATCTCATCCTTCTGTATTTCTCATTACCTTCTGTTACTTCTCGCTAATAAACGCCATATTCTTTATTCTTTGGAAGCTTGAATTTACAGTCGATGGCCCATTTGCTGGGCTTGTTCCATATGAGTAGGGTTCATCTTCTGAATAATAATAATAATAATAATAATAATAATAATAATAATAATAATAATAATGGGTACAGTTTTCTGGGACGAAAACGATGACAATGGTTGTAGGTCCACAATAATATAGCATGTGAGCATATGGTCTTTAATGGATTAAAGACCATATCCATTAAAGACCATATGCTCACATGTTATATTATCTTGGCCCTGCAACCAATAATAATAATAATAATAATAATAATAATAATAAATTTCTCGACAAAAAGTCGCGTTGAATCCACATTTAAAATATCCTCTCGTGTTTTTTTTTCTCGTTCCAGTCAGCCTAAACAAGGAGTCCCTCTTGATATTTGTTTTGTCATAGAGTTCTGTTGCGACAACTGGTTATTATCTTTCGGACGTGATTGGGCATGAAACAGCACCTATTAAGATAAGGGTCATCATGTAAATGACTCGTAGTTTATTCGAAACAGGATGACAGCTTTTAGGTCATAATGGACTTCGGTGACTCTCGTGTAACTTGTCGGCTCTGAATTGGTTACGCGACGTCTCAGGCACTTTGTCACGGTTTGGTGCTCTGTTGATTGAGTTTCAAATGAATCTGGCTTTTTATAGGTGCTGCTTCACTCGCGATGCTTGTGCTAATTCTGATATCAAGTTTTATATTCGCTTGTGCTTACATAAGAACGGAATGTAAACCGTCATGACGATTTCAAAGAGTTATCACGCCGCACTTGAATCATGCAAGCAATTTTCGCATAGGTATGTACGTGTATATCACGTGTTATTCCCAAGGATCTGAATTGTATGTTACTTTAATATATTTAAAGAAAGCTATGTATTTATTTATTTAATAATATATTTGCAGCCATTCCTTGCCCTTCTCAAAATCAGTTCAAAGAGTGCAAAGAATTTTCTGTTATTCACAGTCTTTCTTATTCGTTTTTCAGTACATAATATCCACATCTTGTTTGATAGCGCACGTGTGCGCACGCAGTGGCCACTTAATTAGAGCTATCGGTAAAATTTCTGTGTAAACAAGAGTAAATAAGATACACCCGAAGTTTATTTGTCACTACACCCTTTCTGCTGGGTGAAGGGAAATAATATTGTAGTCTCCAGAAACACGGTTTGGAATGTCAGGTAGTCTCTTTTATTCACCTTTTTTGCTGTTTCTCCCGAGTAACCCTGAGAGAGAGAGAGAGAGAGAGAGAGAGAGAGCTTTGACATCATTTGGGTTTTCGATGTCTTGTGTCCTTACTCAGAAAGGCGTTAACTGGAATTCCTTGTGTGTGTGTGTGTTTGGGGAAAGAGGATGGGAGGGGGGTGGGCTGGGGAAGGTTTTGAAGGAAGCAGAGGTGTAGAGATCCACATCAGACAGAAGGCAGGAAGTAAAAGTGCATAGATCCTGTAAAAGGTAGGGCTTAAACATGTGTACGAGAGCTCTTTCTGTATAATGCGACATTATCGCAGCTTGTTTTGACAGTTCCAGATACGTACTGGTAGCCGGTCGGTATATTTCTTTACACTTTTATTCAGTAATTTTATCATTTCGTCTCGGTAAATAAAGTATTTGACGCCTTAGATTATACGTGTTTATCTATGTTGAAATCTCTCATTTTTAAATTGATTCAATACAAATAATTTTGTGAAATTTTTCTTAAATTTATTTTCTTTCTGTAGACACTTCAAAACCAATTTCATTCCCTTTTGCCTTATGGGAAGTGTTGTACAATATGAGTGAAAATTGCTATCAGTTTTATGTATATTTTCGATATCTTCTCTTACTCTGTGTGTGTGAGTTACCTTTTGTGCTGTATCTCTTCGTTGAATCTCTTTCTGCACCCTGACATTTTCCTGTAACCCTTCAGTATTTCTTTTTAATTGAATCATCATTCTGAGGGTAAATGTTTCACATGATAACGCCAGCAGGCTCTATCAGACATATAACACACTGTATTATTAACTCGCATTATTTTGTTTTGTAATACTCGTATCACTCATGTTGTAAGTGCAGATAAGTACAAGTAACAAATACATTGGTTATTTTTCTAGCACTTTTTCAAGTTCTTGAAAAACAGAAATTGCGAATTGAATGCAAGAAACGACAGTGTGGGAAAATTTAAATGTCGGAATATCCCACTGCAATTGTTGTTAATATTTTTTTTATTGTTATTATTCCCCAAATGTCAACCGATCGCCGAGAGAAAGTGTGAAAGCCGTTCGGATATAGCCTCGACTATTAAGCTTTGCAGGGAGTATAAATCCTATGCGGGAAACCAAGTGAATTAATTGTTCGTCTGACTCCGTCTATTGTAACAGGAAATAGACAGTCTCTGCCACGACCATTGTCTTGCAAATAGCAAACGGTTCCGCCGTTATGAATCGTCCCATCGCGCAATTTCCGTGGCATTCAGATTCTAATGTATTTGCTCGGAAAACACACACACACACACACACACACACACACACACACACACAAAGACCATGTAGCTACACATGATAGAATCGATCTGTACAAGGCATAAGGAACCTTGGTGTGTCTGGCAGTTTTTCTGCTCGACTGAAGTTTTGTTTGTTATTTTCGTTTTATCGAATATTTTTGTTTTCACAATTTCTGTAACTTTATGGAAACCCTGTATTTGTGTACAGTATGTTATATGTATACTTACTCATATATTTATGTATGTATATATTTACGTATGTGTATATATGTATGTATGTATGTATAATAATTTTATATATATATGTATATATATATACATATGTATATATGTATGTATGTATGGTATATGTATATAGTATAGTATGTTGCTACCAAAATCCAGTTAAAATTATGATTATTGAGTCAATAAAAACACAAAAATTACCATAAAAACGTTCGCGGAAGTTTGCAAGTCTGTCCCTTTATGAGTTTTTCGTTCAACGTTAATCTTAGTTTAAGCTCGCCCTTTCAAGGGGACCCAATATGATGAACTAAACAATCGTTAACGAATATAATAATGATAATTTTTTAAAGGAAGATTGACAGGAATATAACATTGTAGATGGTACATCAAATCTTTCATTGACCCAAAAATAGTCGTTTTAACGCTTCCACGATAAATGTTTTTACTTCATCCTATGGCACTTATGTAAGTGAGGAAAGACCCTTGACATATTTACAATATACATTGTAATTTAAGTTTCCAATATTTAATTTAGTAAAATCCCGAGGATCTACAGATGTTGATTAACGGAATGCATTAGTTGTCTAGACACGAAAATTATTGAAATATAACCAAGAAAAACGGAAATGCTGAGGAGAGATTATTCGCAAAGGATTGAAATAACGTGAGGTGGGGAAAGGATTAATGCGGTTAAACCTTTCAAATATCCGTGAACAATTAAATCCATTACAGGGTCTCTTTAGCTGGAATTAGAGAAAGATTAAGAGGGTCAAATCGGACAATGGCCAGGCTGAGTAGGAGATTTGAAAATCAAATGCACGGAAATTTTATACAGAGCATTCTATAGACAAGGTTCTTATGCGTGCGTTTGGTCACATCCAAACTCTCACAATGAGAATTAAAAATTTCTCCGAGGAAAAAGAAAAAAAGTTCAATGTGTTTCTTGATAAGGATAAAAACACCATAAAGTCCAGTCTATTTCTTTATTAGGATTAAAAACCCCATAAAGTCCAGTCTAATTCTTGATTAGGGAGAAAAACATAAAGTCCACTCTGTTTCTTTATAAGGATTTAAAAAACGATAAAGTCCAATTATGTCTCTTGATTAGGATTAAAAAAATACCCATAAAGTTCAGTGTGTTTCTTGATTAGGATAAAAAACTCGTAAAATTCATTCTGTTTCTTGATTAGGATAAAAAACCGTACAGTTCAGTCCGTTTCTTGATTAGGATTAAAAAACCATAGAGCCCAGTTTCTCTCATTATAAGGATTAAAAAGATCCATAAAGTTCAGCCTTTTTCTCTATTAGGACGTAAGTGATAACCTGGTTATAAAAGTTCCCCTGTTAGTTTTCAAAGATTCACGCCATTACATTTTTTGGCAAAATTGCCGTTAATAAACCGGGTCCTTTGATCTTGCGAATTTCCAATATTTTGCGAACGCTCATTATTTTACGGCGCAAATGATCGTCAAGACCAGACCGGCAAAATACAGGTGCATTATGCTAATTTGCAAGGACAAAAATCACTTTCGGAAAAAAAAGGGGCGGGAAAAATATGGTATGATGCCGAGGTACGCGCGCAAAATGGGGTCTTCGTTGATTCACCAGTTTTATATTATAATATATATTCATAAAAACACATGGAAGTACATTGTGTATATTATTGATATATATATATATATATATATATATATATATATATATTATATATATATGTGTGTGTACATATGTTATATATATATATATATATATATATATATATATATATATATATATATGTATGTATGTATGTATGTATGTATGTTTACATATATATTATTTATGTATACGTATATATATATATATTTATATAGTTACATATACATACACACACATATGTGTGTGTGTGTGTGTGTGTGTGTGTGTGTGTGTATTATATACTATAAAATCAGTGTACAAAGAGCGGGGTCCAAACGTCCAACTGGAAAGTAGTTTTTTCTTTATCATTCATAGTTTCACCTTCCATTTACTCGGCGTTATTACTGCCATTAAACGACTTTAATGGCTTCTGACTTACTTAACCACAAAATAGTTGATTCGCTCCACAAAAATGTCACGTTTGGACAGGAATGTATTGCAGTGGCAATATAGAAATACCAGTGTAAATGAAAGTAAAAAATTATATTTATTGCGAATGGTTTCGGTTATGTTTCAATATCCATTTACCAAAGAGGTTTACTTTTGATTGAACCTGTGCAAAGCTGGATGACTGCTTTGTCACAGTAAATAAACAAATCTCATAAAATCTCATATACGTAGCCCCTCCCCACCCCTACCCCCACCCACCGCCCTCCCCTCACAATACAGCATGCCAAACGCGATAAGTAGAAATGCTGATCATATATAATATAAAAACAGATTGGCAAAAATTAGCATCTTCCTCCCGCAAAGTACGTTTGAAAATGAGCGTTCTCCGTCGAATCCATGAAATGAGATGCGGAAGAATATGAGGTAGGGATGTAATGAAATAACCTCTGTTCATTCTTCTGATTGATATCACGTCTATCAATATTTATTCCTAATAAGTGTGATGGGAGAGACGAGATCTTTTGGACGACTTCGATTGTGTGGGTTGATAAGCAGTTCGAATTACCATAGCTCTTCCAGAGATGAAAGGACGAAGACTAATGGCGACTGTAATTTATTATTTTTTCCTCTTTCTTTCTGGGACCGATTTGACTCCTTTTAGCAAGTTACCTAATACCCACCAAACAAAGAAGCCCATAACGTTATACTGAAGGTCATCTATAGACTCTCCTCGCAAGTTGTGACATTTTACAGTAGGAATCACCTGACACTCACCTGTCTCCCAAACCCATTTCCCGTGCTTGGGATGGATGAGTTGCTGTTCTTGCAACCTCCAATGTCGCATTGTGGCTTGTCGTTCAAGTTAATCTTGAACTCTTGTTTTTCATTGGTCAATGCTGCCCCGATGTGCCATCAAGTTTGGTATAAAGAATGCTTCTTCGTATACATTTTTGTTTATTATATCTATGACGATAAGATGGCCTGTTTTGAAACCTGCATTACAATACGAAAATAGTCCTGAATAATGTATGTGTGTGTTTATATGTATATATGTATATATGTATATATATATATATATATATATATGTGTGTGTCTAGTATATATATTATAAAGATATATATATATAATATATATATATATATATATATAATATATATATAAAAAAAAATAGAGGGAAAGAGAGAGAGAGAGAGAGATAGAGAGAGAGAGAGAGAGAGAGAGAGAGAGCATCGCTTTTCTCCTCCACATGCATATCTCCCTTAGGAAAAGCATGCCGCTTTGATGTGAGATTAAGGTACTTCATGGAAGTCTCTCTCTCTCTCTCTCTCTCTCTCTCCTCTCTCTCCTCTCTTCTCTCTCTCTCTCTCTCTCCATTTGATGGATCACCGTTCCGAAGTATTTTAAGTATGGTTTTGAAAAAAACCTGACTAGAACCTTTATTTTGATTGTTGTCAGATGCAAGGGTAAAAACGGCCTATACAAATGGATGAGTAAGCTGTTTCGATATTCAGGAGATGAAAGATCAAAATTGGAATGTTTAAAATAATGGCAGAATGTATTTTTTGATGTTGAAGTTACGGTACAATCGTTGACTTGTTAATTAAACACGTCCGCAATGAACGATTGTCGTCATAAAGATGCAGGGTAAAAACGCTTATAACAAATGGATGAGTAAGTTATTTCGATTTCAGGAGATGAAAGATCAAAATTGAATGTAAAATAATGCTGAATGTATTTTGTCTGTATATAAGTCTTTAACCAAAATAGATTTAGTTCAGATATTTGCGAAAATTTTATCATAAGTGACCAAGCGATTAAGGAGTTGTGAGGAGTCCAAACACATTATTGTAGTTATTAAACAAAATACAGTAGGGTCAATATTCATACAAATTTAATCTGTAATACCTCTGCGTATGGTAAATGTAGTATACTTTGAAAATTTTGATAGTCAGGATCACGTGATGGTGAATTCTCTCTCTCTCTCTCTCTCTCTCTCTCTCTCTCTATATATATAATTTATATATTATATATATATATAATATATATTATATATATTATATATATATACGTATAAATAATACTATATATATATATATATATATATATATATAGGGGGGGGGGTATCTATATATATATCTATATATATGATATATATATATATATATAACTATAATATATATATATAGTATATATATATATATATCATACATAAAATATTGCGGACCAATGAAGTGTTGCCAATTGCTGGGTTGCCATATAGGATTTTCCTGAAAACAAAGGATACTCTCCAGAGTTCCCTGTGGAAATTTTGTCATATTTTTGGGGAGGAATAATCTGCATATGCCGGAAATTAAAATGATTAATTCGACGTCAATTTATATGTAAATTAAGTTCTCGTGACCATGTTATCTGTTTATGTGACTCTCAAAATTCGTATGAAGTTTGTAAATGAAACATGTCGGCGCGATCAAATTAATAAGGATTTCTCAGTAGGAAAGACTTAGATGATCCATATGAAATGACATGGTGAAAGCGTTCAAATTTGTTCAGACCGTCACGTTCCTTGAAGCCAAGATATTGATTACTGTATAATTAGCTTATGCATTAAGGAGAGCCAATAGAAGCCATTCCCTTGTTGAACAAATATTCGCTTTCAGAAAGTGGCAAGATGGAAAATTCTATTTTTGAAAAATTTCAAAATTGGTAAATATTCTTGCTCTCGTTATAATGTGCTCTAAGCTTTCAATAAAGGACTTGCAACAGCTAATGGAGAACGCCCCTGGTCCCCAGACCAACTTGAACATGTTGTGAAAAATGCTTTGAGATTGTGATTGAAAATCTTTTAGATATAAAAGTCCTAACTCTCTAAGCCTTCATTTTCAAATGGCATAAGTATTTTTCAGTAACTCTCTAAGCATATGCCAAATGGCATAAGTATTAACCCTCAAACTATCTCTAAAAGGTTTTTTTTTCAGATTCAGTTTAATAGGAATACACATTTGGTAATACATTACCCCATCCTTGCTTTCTCTCATTTTATAGCAAGTAAATAAATGCATTCATGTAAGGACTGCGTTGTAGAGTTGTGTAAGATTCAGATGAATTAATAATGACTGCGTACAAATTAAGGATGTAGGTTGGGGAACATTAATCATGATGTACGTAGTGTGTCTGTGTCTGTGTCTGTGTATATATAAATATATAATATATATAATATATATATATATATATATATATATATATATATATATATATATATATATTATTAAACGTAGCCTTTTGTACAATTGTTTTGTGCATAAATTCAATCTCATAACTAGACTGTACGTAGACGTGGTGATATCTAACCGCGATTTAAATGTCACAAACTTTCGAGGACTGTCTGCCTTCATCTCCGCTAAATTGAAGTCCTGTCATATATATAAATAATTATACCTATATATATATATATATATAGATATTATATATATATATAATATATATATATATATAATAGATATTATATCCTTTACGCCAATAATCCAGTAATGTGTTTTAAGTTGTGTAACATCATCGTTCTATACATACATAGATACACAAATTATATATATATATATATATATGATGATGATAGATGAGTGATGATGATGATGATGATGGTGATTCACAACGTTAAGTACAAACTTACTCGCTGAATAGCGCAAAAGAAATCTGATTTCGTCTTGACACCAAGCCAAGCTTTATGTTGACCTTTGTCATAATGCTTAATGAGCCCTGATAAACACTAGGGGCATGCAGTCACATAAAATCGATGCTAATGATCAATCAACCCCCGATCATCAAAGGCACAATTATTCACGCTGAGTAGTACCTCCTAAATCACCTTTTGCTCACAGTCTGCCTAATTGTTAATAAACATGCAAGAGGGCGTAACTGCATTTGTTTCACAGATCAGGTTAAGAATGATTTGCAGTGTAACGCGCCGTACGTCATTTTTGTTCGTTTCCCCGTTGTATTATTCATATCTCGTTGTTTGCTAATGGCAGTGTCAAAGTTATTGCTTGGTTTGTGTGACCTGAACGTTACGTAGAGCGTTTATGAATTTTTTGCAAGGGTCTCTTCTCTGGCCGACACGTTAAAGCTGATCATTCAGAAATGATTATATAGCGTTATAGAATATAGTTCTGAGCGTTTAAAATCCATATCGAGCCTTCGTTGGAATCTTATGTAATTCGTTTTACTAATTCTTCTCTTGGCTAATCAAGGTTTTCAAATGTTAATGGACTCCCATGTATAGGCAGTAATTCCCCCCCCCCCCCCCCCCGTAGGGATTTAGTGCCGTCAGTGGACCTCATGCGGTGCTCTGTAGGCATTACTATGGTTCTTTGCAGCGTGCCTTCGGCCCTAGTTGCAACCACTTTCGTTCCTTTTACTTTACTGTACCTACTCTCATATGCTTTTTTCGTCTTACTTTCCACCCTTTCCTAATACTTGGTTCATAGTGCAATTGCTTTGAGGTTTTCCTCCTATTACACCTTTCAAACCTTTTACTGTCAGTTTCCATTTCAGCGCTGAATGACCTCATAGGTCCCAGTGCTTGGCCTTTGGCCTTAATTCTATATTCAACTCAATTCCTGTTTCCATAATCGCTTGCAATGCTTGATGATGAGATAAAATGGAAAGCGCTGGGAATGTTCTCCCTTCTTCTTTAATTGCAACATCTGTTAACGAGTTTTTATTCTCATTATGATCATTGTTATTATTAACATCAAGAGAAAACTGAACGAAATTAATGAGGGGATTATCCCAAAGGGCGTAGCGCCCGCGTTTAGATAATTATGACTGAGCACCAATTAAAGTCGTTTCAGTAGACCTCTTGATGTAATTCTTTACCTCAGATGGATCGATGTTCTTTGAAAAGAAGATAGAAAAAAAAATTAAAAGGGGGGATTTATTGTGAAGCGGATCTGTTGAAAGGTTTTTCATTGAAACAAGATGGCTTGTGTTCGCGAACTTTGCTTGAGGACTCTCTGTCTTAACTTTAATAATTGTTGTTTGCAAGTGATTACTGGTCGTTAGTGAGAGAGAGAGAGAGAGAGAGAGAGAGAGAGAGAGAGAGAGAGAGAGAGGGAGGGGGGGGCTTTATCCAGTTTTAATTATTATACCTGAGAGAGAGAGAGAGAGAGAGAGAGAGATTCTTTATCCAGTTTTGAATACTACACATGAAAGAGAGAGAGAGAGAGAGAAGAGAGAGAGAGAGAGAGAGAGAGAGAGGCTTTATCCAGTTTTAATTATTATACCTGAGAGAGAGAGATATTCTTTATCCAGTTTTGAATACTACACATGAGAGAGAGAGAGAGGCTTTGTCCAGTTTTAATTATTATACCTAAGAGAGAGAGAGAGAGAGAGAGAGAGAGAGAGAGAGAGAGAGAGAGAGGCTTTGTCCAGTTTTAATATTTACCTTAAGAGAGATGAGAGAAGAGAGATAAGAGAGAGAGAGAGAGAGAGAGAGAGAGAGGCTTTGTCCAGTTTTAATACCTTATACCTAGAGAGAGAGAGAGCGAGAGAGGCTTAGTCCAGTTTTTAATTATTATACCAAGAAGAGAAGAAGAAGAGAGAGAGAGAGAGAGAGAGAATGCCTTATCCTTTTAATAATTAAAC
Organism: Macrobrachium nipponense; assembly: GCF_015104395.2. NCBI lineage: Eukaryota > Metazoa > Arthropoda > Malacostraca > Decapoda > Palaemonidae > Macrobrachium > Macrobrachium nipponense. The sequence goes on along the minus strand of NC_061110.1, from coordinate 90,732,551 downwards.
CTGAAGTCCAAGACTGCCTCTAAGTTGGCTGTTAAAAACCTGTAAAAACATTTCCAATTAATCTCAGAAGTCTAGTGAAGGCAGGGAACTTTCTTTTATTTTTATTTCTAACATGAAATGCGGATGAGGACTGGTGATGGAGGGTTACCCGTTGACATACCAGTTGTTTGCGAAATCTTTATTTAACTGTGGTAATCTTAAAATCATAAATACACAAAATAGTTTATTCCGAAGTCTTCAGCGAATTTTATTGGTAATTTCAATCCGTTTAGATTTTTTTTTCTTTTTTTTTTTTGCTGATAGATTCTTGTATTGGAAGGTCATCTTAAATATGCAATGTTGTAATGTTTCAGAATTTATCCAGTGCAGCTTTTATACAAATTGATGACTTCTTCTTGACGTGTATGAAATGAAATTGGCTTAATAACTTCATATGCTTCCATGTTTATCATCTTCAATAAATTAACAAAATAAATAAATAAATAAATAAAAAATATATAAATAATTAAATAAAAATAAATAAATAAATGACTAAAAATAAATAAATAAATAAATAAATAAATAAATAAAAATAAATAAATATTGAAAAATCAAGTCTCTGTCTTTTATACCAGCTCCCAATTTCATTACGGATTTCTTGTGGTACCTCTATATGAATTCAATCATGTTCAATAGCTTCATATGCTTCCATTTTTATCATCTTCAAGTCTCTTGTCTTGTATACCAGCTCTCAGTTTCAGTATGGATTTCTTGTCGTACCTCTATATGAATTCAGTCATGTTCTGTACCAGTTTCCTGTTCATGCCTAAAGAATTCCAATACCTATAGTTACAACCAGTCCAAATTTATTTCAACACTTAATTTCCACAACGCGTTACAGTTTCATGTCACTTGGGTACAAAGCGTTGAAATTCTTTGTTTTTCAGGAGCATAGGTAGGACATCTAATTAGAAACTGGGACAGACACAATAAACAAAGAGTGTCGAATCTTTACTCTGGTCGAAAGTATACTAAGATCCATGAGGGTCATTTGAAGAGTTGGTCAAGTGGTAGAGGGCGTCGCTCAAATTCTTGTTGTACCGCCAGCATCATTTTTATTGTTATTACTATTGAAAGCTGAACCACAACTGCATATATCAAATCAAAGAAAAGATCGACTCTACAATATAATTCTTTAATGTGTGCAGTGAAATTCGTTTTAGTATAACACCAGTTATACTGCAGTATTCTGAATGCTTCTCTCTCTCCTTTTTCAGGTGCCGAATACAGAATTGGTAAGTTTGCATGATGCCCCCCGTGGTTTTTGGTTCAGTCATATCGAAGTGAGTCAATTTATCATTTCCCTATTTCGACGCGGGTTAAGGCACCACCTGTTCCGTATTTTGCTCTGCCCGACTTTCCCATGTCAGCAGATTTGTCTCTCTCTTTCTTTATCTTTTCTTTATGTATGTATGTATGCATGTATGCAAGCATGCATGTGTGTAAATATTTATTTATGAACGTTTGTACTGAATGGATGTTCGTATATTTTGTCAGTGTTTAAACACATTAATGGGTACGCTGTGAGTGCATATATGCATATGTGTATTTTAGCAGCATATATGCATACAGCCATACACTTTTATATATGTATACATGTATTTATGCATGCATGCATGTACGTATATTGTATTATTAGTGTTTAGGTAGATTAATAGATATTCTGTCATTACATTTATGCAAAAACGTGTTGTATAATATACACATACAATCATACTCTTATATGTATGTATGCTTGTATGTATGTTTGTATGCATACATTGTGTATACTTTATCAGTGTTTAAACACTTTGATTTATATGTGTTTGCATACGTGCATCTATGTATTTTAGTAATATATACAGTCGTACAATTATATGACTATGCATATATATTTATATATATATATATATATATTCTTCATCAGTTTTAACACAATAGATTCTGTGGTTGCATCCATATATGTATTTTAGTAATACAGGATATACAAAAATTCATTCACGTTCTTTCTCTCGACATATGTGTGTGTGCATTTTTAAAAAAACATTTGCCGTAATGGCACTGTTTAGACTGGAAGCACATTCATTCCAAAATCCCTGTTTTGAGAACGTCAGTAATTGCTCGTAATTTCTCATTTCTGTTTGCATTTTAGGACCTCACCAAAAAAAATAGTAGAAAAAAAAAGCTTGATTGACATTCGTTCATTAATTTTTATTTCCATTTCGCAATTATCAGATTCATGAACTGAAAAGTGAATTTTTTTTTTTTTTTTGTTGAGCAAAAGTGTTTTGACAACCAGGGCAAAGTGCATTTTGCATTTAGTTGTTTTCCAGAATGTCGAATCTATCGGAGAGGGTAGATTCACTTCTGTCGTATTTACTGAAATCTCTGAAAATGTGTTTGTTTGACCTCCATAGAAGAGTTTATACTTATAAGCAGTAGGCAATCCATTTTGTACCGAGGTCAATAGGAATCGTTTAGCCCCTATATCGAGGAAATTAAATCATGACAGTTTGGGACGTTTTATATTTTAGGCCTTAATCCCATTTTGTAATTATTTTTTCTTGTTTAGTTTCATTAATATTTTAGGTTCCATTTTATTTAAATGTTAAATCGTCGTCAATATATATATATATAATATATATATATATATATATATATATATAATTGTGTATATAATATGTATATAATGTATGTATGAACACGCATACACATATTTTATACACATATATAATTGGTGTGTATGTATGGATATTCATACATATACAATATATAATATATATATACGTATATATATTCAGTATATATATATATATATATATATATATACTACATACATACATACATACAAACATATGTATGTATGTATGAGCATTGGTATGTATGTATATATATATATAACTCTATATATATATATATATATATACACATACACGCATTGTATATTTACATATAGATAGATAGATATATGAAAAATGGAAGAGCAGAACAACCAGATGTATTACATATATCATCAGTAAAGTTGCAGTTGCAGATTTACATATATATCGCAGTTATTTTTGACGGGTCCGGTTTACGAGCGTATATGAATGTGTTTGCGTGCACGCGCTTTCCCCACGTCATGTTTCATTTACAGCATTCGTGTAACACACATTATTTTGTTCATCTGTTTTAGTTGTTTATATTTTAAGTGATTCTCGCGGTTATTAAAGACGTTATGTTAAGCCATTGGTTTATTTTAGTTCAACTCTAAGGACTGCCACAGTATTTGGTGAATTACCTTTTTTTTCTCTCGATATTTTTATATCGATTAAATTTGTGTATCTATATAGAACAATTAGAGCGCCTCAGTGGCGTGATTGGTATGTTCTTGACCAGTCACCTCGGTGGCCGCGAGTTCGATTCTCGGGCATTCCACTGATGGGTCAGAGATGTGTTTTTCTGGTGATAGATGTTCACTCTCGACGTGGTTCGGAAGTCACGTAAAACCGTTGGTCCCGTTGCTGAATAAACACTGGTTCCATGCAACGTAAACACACCAGACAAACAAAAAAATTATAAGTTACAGCGGCAAAACCTTTGAAATTTGATAATCGGTTTTAACATCAGCATGGACATTAGTCACTGCTTGTAATTATTATTTAGCAAGTGAGACTAGAAGTTGTTCTTTGTCGTCTTTATTAGTATATATATTTGCCTGAGAGAATATTGCACATTTTACGAAAGACATTTGCTTTAGTTACTGTACCCAAAGCAAAATCAGTGCTGTAAGAAAAAGTGTATCGTAAAATTTGGTATCTTGAGGTCATAGATTTAGGTTGAGATCTCCAGTCGAATTACAGGTGAGAAATGAAATAATAAAAAAAAAGGAAAGCTAATTCTCCGAATAGTTATTATGAGGCACCTGCTTCATAGGTTGCTGTACGAGTTGCCGGCTACCAATTTATTGCATTTCCAGCGGCAGATATAGACATTGGTTTCCTTTAGAACTACTGCTGCTGCGCCTGTTATCATATTGCATCGTGGACTCTGCTTATTCACCGAGGCATGAATAAATGTTCACGGCCTGCACATTTGGCATTTTTTATTTTCATTATTTGGGATTTAGAATTTAGAAACTTGATGCGATTTCTGACTGAACAGTGACTTGTTAGCGAGTTCTATCTTCATTACAAAATAAGCTACAATCCCTATTTTACAAGTCTCCTTATACCAAATTTTGATACATCTGAGAAACAATCTGCTAAAAGGTGATGATTCCTGTTACAACAGAATAGGAGTTATAATATAAAACAAGTAAAACGTATACGGAACACTAGCACATTATGTGCCTTATCTTAGATCTAAGACATTTGTAATCTGTACGTATCGCTACGAAGGCATAATTATAATATTAATTGTGCCTTGAATTCCATTTTTTTTACTCCGGACCTCGATTATGACGTAAAACTTTTTGTTAGATTTAATTTGATACTTGTGGTTGTTCCTTGAAATATAGGTACCACATATTCATTCTTTAAGGCGAACACCATTAGCTCAAGTTTATGAAATGTAATTTATTCATTTATTCAAACTGTCTGGGTAAACGATATCCACATGTTAATTGGTATCATAATGCAGTTGTTTGGCTAATGAGAAACAGCAAAGGAAATGCAGTGAAACAAAAAGAAACCTTACTAATACGAAGTGCATATTCGATGTGACACTAGTTATATGTTGGGTAAATAAAGACAAAACAGAATTTATCTTGTATTTGATCAGGGCCGTCCGATGTCACAGCTAAAGATTTATTCATTTATGTCGTGGCTCACCGTTGTAAAATTCGAGTGAATCAGAAAAGACGAGTGTGTGCCAATATTTGTTTTTTGTTTTTGTTTTTTTTCCGAGGAATACCTGACTCGCATCGACTGTTCCCATCGTATGCGAACGCTGTCAACACGGCGAAAGCGAATCCAAAACTTGAACTTGAGGCCACGGGCTCTCGTGGGATTAGAATAATCTGTATCACAAGGATAGAACGTGATTAATTCACATTTTGTTTTGTACAGATTCCTCGAGCTTCAGTGCTTCAGTATAACGTCCATGTTCTTAAGTTAATTTTCATTTTTTTCCTGTGAAGTTTCTTTGCAGCAATCCTTCTTCATTTTGGTTATGAATGATTGTATTTTAAGGGGTATAAGTATAACATGAAAATGGGGCTTCCACTCTCAGAATTGAAAGGAAAAAAAGAAATGGGGAAAACTTGGTAAATGCTAACTCTCGGGAAGAAACAGGCTGTGGTATAGAAACGAAAAGATATGTAGTCCTTTTAAAGCTTTGTTGTGGAGGAATAAAAACGGGTACTTAAACCGAGCAATACGAGAGATACTGAGCTCCAGAAAAATATGTACTACGATAAGTATGGTCTGATGGTTATTAGACATGCGATTTATTTCCCAAGAACGAAAACCGTGATGCACTTGAAGATAAAAAAAAAAAGTTGAAAGAGGGGTTGCGCAGGTGATATCATTACCCAGCCTAATAACATTCAATTCAGTTCCGTCATGAAGAGAGAGATGAGGAATGAAAGGCCATCAGCATGAGAATAATAATCGAGGGAGCGATGCATGAATTCAATCAAAAGTTCCCGGAAGTGGTTGTTGCAACTTGAACGGCCAAATTGTACGGTTTCATCAAGCAGGATAATTGGGTTGTTGGGAGGAAGAGCGGATGGAGTAAGAAGCAATGTATTTTGGAGCCGCTTAACTTCGCCTAAATTCTGTGATAACATTCAGATAATCTCGGATAGCGAATGCTCTTTGGCAAGGAAACAATAAAGTAGATGAGGCAAAGGAGACTGGGAAAACGGCTAAAATCATGGTTTATGAGAAGAGGTAGACGGTAGGTTGCAGAAGGGACAAGGGAGGCGAAGATAATGAGATAAGGAGACTTAGGGAATATCGCTGGAACTGGAGGAAAGAACAGAAGCACGAACCTTCTGCAGAGAGTATACTCCTGCCCAGAGCACTCAGCAATGAATAAATGAATTTGTTGATATTTTACAGCTCGGTTAATTACAAAATATATGAGAATTTTACAGCATTCTCTTTTAAATTAGACCGTGACAGATCAAACTTTATGTCGGATGAGCACAAAGCACATCAACAATGTAAAGCATTCTCTTTAAGTTTGGACCATGACAAATCAAACATAACGAACTTATAAACTAGCATCACTAATATTCCATATCATAATGACTATAACGTACCCTCTTAACGCATGAACACTTAGCGGCTGGCAATTCCCAGCCAGTTTGTGGCGATTGCTTGTTGGTTGATTGCCCCATGTTTGGGATCTTCGAAATCGATGATGCACCTCTTGAGGCTTGTGGTTCGAGAAGACAACAATACATATACTGCTACAGCCTTGTCAGGATTCTTGGGAGAGAGCTGGAGGAGGAGGAGGATGTTGCTAACCATGCTTGTGGCATAGACTTATAGATTATATATATATAGTATAATAACCCTCCTATCATTATGTAGCAATTATAATTACACACCTATTATTGCGTATGATCTTAGTGCCATCTGTTGATTGCTGATCGTAGCGTACATCATGTATGAAATTACCTCTTGTTTTTCACGTATGTAATCCTTGGAAATGTTTACTTCCCAGCTCTGTAAAGTTAATACTTTGAGTTCGTTATCTGGTAGCTTACGATTCACTTGTTCATAGCAGTTATTAAGTGATTATTTGTATAATTTTGTTATTATATATTCTGACGTGATTTGAAATAAGTAAAGTTTTTGTTTAATTTTAATTTTGATTTGATAATTCACCTCGCTTATCTACTTTACCTACATGAAGTGTTGCCCTCATCACTGAGAATTGATGAATAGTTCAAGTGGAAAGCTGGAGTTGTGACAATATATATATATTGTATATATATATATTATATGTATATATATATATATCTATATATATATATTTATATATATATATATATATATATATATATATATATATATATATATAATGACATAATTAAATGAAATTGTCAGTTACACTTCACTGATTACTGTTACCAATTGGAAATTCAGCAGTTGCTCTAACCAACATCCGGTTACGTGCAAAGATCCTGCCAGGATGCAACGCGACGTTTTGGCGTCGCTCGGTTTCAGAAGTCACTTTTTACGTGCGCACGTCCTTTTTAAGTCCTGGCCATGTAAATGCCCAGTTAGCTGACCATTAACAGATGCTGAAGAGTCACTGCTTACGATATAATTCCGCATCTTAATATCGTAACCTTCGGCTTGACAAAAACCAAGCTAGGATTTGCATAACATCTTTGCGAGTTGCCATATTGTGCCCTTTTTTTTTTCTTCAACTTTGGGTGTCATCCGGTTAGCGTTCTGGGACTTCTCGTATTTGTTTTGATTACTTAGCGTATGACTAAGTCTTATTTTTTATCTGTAACATCATCATTGTTTGCCATGCAGTAATTGTCGTAAGAGCCTAAGTAAAAGTAAAGTAAAGAATTGGTAGCACGACCATAATAACTGACAATAGACAGCTATCAAGAAAATCTCGTGCGTTTTTGTAAATTCAGCAACTGACAACGATCATTCTCTGGTACGGAAAGTGTGAAGAATTCTTCTATATGATATTCTAAGATCCGAAAACATAACAATTCCTTCTTTTTACCCGTTTCGGAAGATGTCGTTTCGTCAACAAAGCGCGAATAACATGTTAAGCTATTCACCGGCAGAAATATAAACAAATGGTCGTTCCGTTGACGGCTGAATGTTCGTTTATGAAGTTAGTTTTATTCGCCGGTGGCAGTACTTACTAATATATATATATTATATTATATATATTATATATATATACCTATAATAATATTATAATATTACTTATATATAATATATTATTCATATATTATTTTGGTGTGTGTGTGTGCGCGCGCACGTCACAAAATCCTGTATTGTTTATAGTTTGGTTCGTAAACATGGAATGTTTGTTGCAAAATGTGCTGAACAACCGACACAGATTTGGTAAACCGAAATGAAAGCAGCGTAAATATTGCAACGTAAATATTTGAGCCTTGTGAAAGAGTAAATACATTTCGAACGCAGCCGAAGAAAAGTGTATCATTCTTTTACTGGATTCCAGCGCAAACATCTATTTTTGGAGTTTTTGTACGTGATAACGTAAAACATTTTATTGTATTTTCGTTACCAAACAGCATCACCCACACTGAAAAGCTCATAGTCGCGAACCTGCCCTTGTTAATCAAATCCTCAGACTTGTTATTCGTTAATAATTCATTACAGCTGCCAGTGTATGTATGTCTTCAAGATATATGCACTGTGAGCAGTAAAAAAAAAAAAAATCTTTCAGAACATGAACGATATTCATATGGAACAAATCTACTGGTGGGGCCATGCAGTGACTTGAAATTCAAGCTTTCAAAAGATATGGTGCTCATTTGACAAAGGTGACTGAAGGTAACAGGAAATGCAGAAAGAAGGGGATCAGTTATTAGAAAAGAAAACAAATTAAATTAATAAACATGTCGATAAAAATGGAAGCAAATGATTTAAATGCGAGAAGAATTGTTTTAAGGAAGTTATGCAAAGAAAACTTTTTTTTTATGGCTAATTTGTTTGTGTTCTCTTCTGGACCTGATTGTTACCAGTCGTGCCTGTCGTCGATTTTAACTCGATACGTCTCATTGTTGGTAGAAGCTTTCCTGTCAGTGAATGAGTCGTTAAGCTTCTGGAAAATGTCTTTTGCCACACGAATGCGAAACGGACCTTCATGCAACCCCCCACAATAACTTACCTGGAGGAGAGGCATCATTATTGCTCTTGTATCATTATTGCACTGTTGTCTAGTTGATAAGTTTGGCGACTTTAATTCTTTTTATTAGAAGATGGAAATAAATGGAGACGGTCACGACACATTCCATGCATTGTAACAAAATATTTATATAAACGATTTTATTTCTTATTACTTCAACTTCTTCCACATTCTCTTATCTTTTCCTATTCTTCCTTTACTTCCATTGGTCTTGTCGGTGTGTTCGTCAACCTCTGCTGCCTCTTTTTCTCTCTTATCCTCCTCCTCTCAGGATGCATCCTAAAATCTTTGTGTTCTTGTTTTTTGAAAATTGCTTTGGCCCTGTCCGACTTTTGTTGCGTTAGGAGGACTTTAAAAAAATAAAGAAATGAATAAAACAGTGTCCTTGTAGCAATGGTCCCTTCGCGTGCGGGCTTATGAGGAAGAGAAATCCGGGACTAACAAAGGGAAACGCAAAACAGAGAATCAGGAAGGGACCGGAGAGAGAGAAAAAAAAAAAACTGGAAGAAAAAGAACAAAGAGACCACTTGCGCCCCGCGTTTGATGATTCTCTCCGTCGTAAATGAGGTGCTTTGGTGATTTTCATTGTAGCCTAAAAAAAAAAAAAAAAAAAAAATATATTTTGTCCACTTTGAGATTTTGCTTTCATTTTCGCTTACTCGGGGAGTAAGCCTACAAATTACTTTGTTGTTGTTGTTCTTGTTTGGGGGGGGGTAGGAAAGGTCTATGGAAGAGCCTAAAAAGTCTGGAAAAGGTGGTTCGCGTTGAGTCATAGATACAGGAATTTTAGGAGAGGATGTTTATGATATATTTATTAGATAGAATGAAAACGTAAAAAAAAAAAAATGAATCATGTGCCTGTTAAGCAGTACAGAAAAATGATTGCTAATAAAACATAGCGTATTTATATGAATTTTCGTTGGTGAAACAAGGCTCAATTTGACCGTAGATTCAAGCAAGTTTCAATTTACTTGGTGTACTAAATTTATGGCATGTTTCTATTCAATTATTGTGTTTCCACTGATAACTGAGTCTATGAACGTGTTTAATTTGTGTCCTTTTTATTTAATCCTTGTCCTTAGTATAAGTAGTACCAAGTGTAAGTATTAATTACGATGACCACTTTACGTTAAGTTAGGAATATAATGTTTACAACTTATGCGTGAGGGGGGAAAATCTTGCCCGCGTCCCAAGTAAGCTGGAGGTCGCATCACGCCTTGTTGACTTCGATTCTTGAGCGATGGTAATAAAATATTTTGATATAAGTAAGGAAAGTCAGTGATATGTAGGCCAAATGCTACTCTTGCTAATTTCTCTGAAAAATAATTTAGTAATATCGAAGCTTATCTGATATAGAAGTGGAATTAGATTGAAGGACGTTGTTCATATATATTTAAATTGTTCATAAATATGCCTATACAAACATACGTACATACGTACACGCACAAAACTCTATGTGTGTGAATATATATATATATATATATATATATATATATATATATATATATATGATATATTTAACGGTGGTTTCAATTGTTCAAAGCAAAATTCCTATTTTGAAATTATACTGGATAAAACACAATGAGGCTCTGTGTGATTAGTGACTGTATTCCATATTTGACTTCTTTGTTGTCTTCTCAGAATAAGGCAGTGGTTTCCTACCTGCTGGACGGGATTTGAACAGAAATAAACTCATATAATTTGCGACCTATTATCCAAAATTAACCCGATCGATTTAGAGGGTCAGAGGTGATGTAAAGCTCAATTATCCATGAAGAGAGAGAGAGAGAGAGAGAGAGAGAGAGGAGCGTTAAGCAAAGGTACGTTGATATTAAGTGACATTTAAGTGTAGCTAAATTTATGTTGGGTATATTTGGTTGGGGGCGAGGGGGGTGAGCGGGTGAGGGGCTCACTTAAACCTGGTAACCATAGAAGGCCAGATGATGAAAATAAGTAGCAAGGAGACTGCCAAAGTTGTTGTTGTTGTTGTTGTTGTTGCTCTCCGAGAGAGAGAGAGAGAGAGTGAGAGAAAGTTAATGGATAGATCATTGATAGATTCATAGGCCCATATACTATATGTATCACACATCACCACAGGTAAAACAAGAGAGAGATTGGGTGTAGGTCTTGACCGGTTTCGACTTTTATTTCTGAGTCATTGACGAAGGACTGACGCATAGTAGTACAAATCAGTGCTTCGTTAATGGCTTAGAAATCAAGTCGAAACCGGTCAGGACCTACTACACACAGTCTCTTATTTTCCGCCAGTGTAATAAACAATTAACGTGTCATTGTGAATAAAATATATATATATATATATATATATATATATATATATATATATATATATATAGGTGTGTGTGTGTGTGTGTATTTCTCAGCTTTCAGTTTACAGAAAATTGCTTTGGAGTGAAGTTGTCAGCCCCACACCTGCCCCTTAGATGTTCAGGGGTCTTATGTCCCTACAGTATCTGGCATTTTATGGTGGTCACCCGTCCTAGATCTGGCCAGACACAACGCTACTGTAAGTTGCTTGTCGGACTACAACCTCTCTCTCTCTCTCTCTCTCTCTCTCTCTCTCTCTCTCTCTCTTTGAATGCGGATCACGTTCTCTCTCTCTCTCTCTCTCTCTCTCTCTCTCTCTCTCTCTCTCGGTTTCTTTGAATGCGGATCACGTTGTCCTTTCAGATTCACGTCATCACACTTTTACTGCCCTTTCATCTAACGAATGCCCGGAACTGCCTCTTGCTACCCACAGTGCGAAGGATGCTTTACGCTGAGTGAGGACAGAGACGGTACTGACATTGGTTACAATATCCTTTGGCATGATTTCACTCATCACCGGAGATCGCTGCTTCATCTGATGAGCTGCGATAAAACTTCACTTTACGGTCTGCTGTCATTTGGATTTCGTCACAGTACTATTCGGTATGATTTCAGTCATCAGCAGAGATCTCAGATTCACCTACAAGATCTGATAAAACTTCAGTTTCCTATCTGCTCTTATTTAGATATCTAAGATTGATAAAAAAAAAAAAAAGGGACACAAACGAGAACGGTTCATAATCAAGTAATGGCATGCGACCAAAGTAGGTTCTCTCGCTGAAAGATTGTGAGATATGCAAGGCCAGAGACAGCAATCTGAAATAGTGATGGGGTGAATTACTGTGACACCGCACTTTGGTTCGTATGCATTATTCTTCTCTTACTGCTCTTCTAAAGGAGATCACATCCTTTTCAGGACAAAGCCACCAGCTTCCCTCAGCAAGGGGCAGGAGACCGGAGTCTCTTTGTGTGTGTGAAGAAATGAAAACTCAGAAAGGTTTGGAAGAAAGAGGTTGAGTTTATATATATATATATATATATATATATATATATATATATATATACATATGTATGTATGTATGTATGTATGTATGTATATGTATATATATGTGTATATATGTATAAGTTAATTTAAGCTGACAGATTGATACCATCAGAGTAAATAGCTGTGCTAGTTGATTGGGATTCTAATGCACCATATGCCAATGGAAAAGAGGTCAGTGGATGGTTGTGAACCCCTTGTTAGAGGAAGTGCCTTTAAATTTTTTTTTTAAACTTTATGTGAGAAGCTTATAAATGAGATGAAAGAGTTTATGTGGTATTGTCGTTGGATTGATAGCACTGCAGTGTGGAGCGTGTTCAGCATGTTCAGTGTAGAAGGTTAATTGGACTTGAGAGCCACTAAAAGTTATTACGACAGAGGCAACATATGGGTTAGAAGGGAAGATGGGATATTGATTGGTTCTATGTGAAAGTTTATCTCCTTAGTCGTCTGATATTCCCATGGATGTAGTGATGGGAGAAGTTATAGAAAGGCCATTAGATGATTTAGTTATAAAGTTGTGAGACATGTAAATTGGCCATGAATAGAGTGCTGAATAGCAGATGTTTGTAGAACACACAAAACTGGTTGGGAGTAATGAAGAGAAACTGCATAAACTACTGAAAGTGTGAGTATGTCTGCAGGCGTAAAAGTCAAAGATAATGTGAGTATGAGTCAAGTTTTGAAAATATAGATGAATATCAGAATTCTATAAGGGCCAGTGGAGATTGGATGCAGCTGATTCCAGTAGGATGAGCGAATAGCAATGTCGCAGGTTAGGTGAACAAGGAAGGGTATAGCGTGTGAATGAAAGGTTTGTGTTGGCAGGTTTGACCCGTTCCTAGTGAGCCCTCAGAGAAGGTGGATGAATCCGCTTATGTCGTGGAGGATTTCTGCACATGAGGTTCATCCACGATTCAGCTGTCAAATGATTAATGTGACTGTGTAGCCATTAGCTTGCATTTTGTTTTCGGAGCATAATTTCGATGCTGCTAGGCCGAAAGATCTGTTTAAGACCTCCCAAGAAAACGTCTGGACCATTCATAACTGGAAATCCAAAATTGTGTATAAACCACACTTGACATTACTCTTACTAATACTTAACTTTCTAAAGTATTCCCTACCATGGTTAGCTAGCTAACTGCCCTCACTCTTCTTTCTTTCACCCATCAGCTAAAGGAAAAAAAATCCAAACGGAGAAGAATGAACCTCGGAAGAATCGCAACAAGGAAGCCAATGAGCTGCCAAAATAACAAGCCATGGAATCCAAGTCCTCAGAGGCACTGAAGAAAAGTCCTCGGCTCCTTTCCTGATTCCTACGGGAAATCAGGAGTGCTAATTATTTTTCAGCTGTCGCCTGAGAGAGCAGGGACACTCGCCACGTCTTTTCTTGGATGTGCTTCTAGTGTGCTTTGACAGTGTGGAGAGAGAGAGAGAGAGAGAGAGAGAGAGAGAGAGAGAGAGAGAGAGAGAGAGCGCTCAGGGGGTTACGGGATCCAAATGTTGGAATATGTATCGAAGAAGATATTTCCTATTTTATATATATGTACAATATATATATACTCTCTCAATGTGTGTGTGTATATATATATATATATATATATATATATATATATATATATATATATATACACACACACACACATTGTGTGTACTATTTTTCACATACCTGTGGTTGTGCGTTGAGTACCCGCCATGAATATGTAAAACTGAGAAAATAGTTTAATAAGATTTAACGCTGCGTCATTAGGAGACTGTCCAAAACGATTCACTGTTCAAAAAAACCAGTTAAACGGTTTTATAGTTTTCATAGACGACACTACAGGAGGAAAGACCATACAAACAAACAAACTACAGGAGGAAAGTCACCCTTCTTTTCTAATGTATCTGTCATTTTAAAGGCAGGAAATTATTATTATAATTATTTTATTATTCAGAAGGTGGACCCTATTCATTTGGAACAAGCCCACCACAATGGGTCATTGACTTAAATTCAATCCTCCAAAGAAATGGTGCTCATTCGAAAGAAGTAACAGAAGGTAAAGGGGAATACTGAAAGAGGAGAGCAGTTATAAAAAAAACCAGGTCAATGAACAAGTTAATTAATAGACATGTAAGTAAAGTATTAAAATACAAGTTGAAATGTATGAAGGTGGCAGTGCATAGCTTCTTCGCTTAGACTACTATAGTTCTAATTGCGCGACATGTCGATAGCAGTCAACCTTCGTACTGTATAAAACTTTTGATCGATACCTTTCCTTACGCTCCCTTCCAGCAAACCTGAAAAAAGATTCCGTTACAACTGCGGCTCACCTAAAGAAACGAGGCTAAATCGATAGATTCTGAGGTCAGTGTCGGTGGAGATGTGTGTGTGTCGTCGTCGATGGAATTTGACGGAATGAAATAGTAGGTTTCTTCTGAGCGGCATTTTATGTATCGTTTCCAGAGTCTGACAGTCCCTCAAGACATCGATGATGGATAAAGAATTTAATTTATTGCTCTTCATATAGTTATTTGTAAATTTCGTTGTAACGTTGACATTTTCGTATATTGTTTGTTAGTTATGTAGACATCAAGAACGTAATTCATTAAGAAAAATGCTGATAATACTGTAAATAATAATCTAGCATAGAAAACTTAGTGATCGAGTAGACATTACGTAATAGGTAGAAGAGTCTTTTATAAATTTTGTGGGGTACATCAAGGTAATATTTTTACAAAATTACACTTCGTCCGCGCTGTTACTGTGTACACACTGCTCTTCCACCTTTTCCTCTCTCTCCCAAAACAGAAAGCCTTTTGTTCTCATGTCAAGTGAACTTTTCATAACTTATTTAATTTCCGTAACTGCTTCCATGCACCTTCAAAACCCTGAGCATGAAGTTTTTATTATTTGGAGAGGGTTTTATTTTAGGTAACGGGCTGAAAATTCATGCTCTCCTCCCATTTGGTGACTACACAGGAAATAACTCCCCAGACAGGCGTCACTGTTATTATTTTTCATCCTGGCATCAGAAGAGGCTTCGATTCCATTAAGAGGGCATTTCCTCCTATGCCCTGAAGTGCGTATTTATTTACATCCCTAACCTCTAGGACTTCTAAGGCAGAAATGTATTTTATACCACTGACGACCACCCCTAGAGTAGTCTCTAGTGAAGAGACTTCACCTGACGTGTGGTTGCCGTTTGCCTTGGTTCCTCAAGAGTTGGTTGGGTTCATCTGGTAACCGTGGGCCCTTCTTCACAGCAGTCTTCCATTAGGCGCTCCTTTGACATTGGATGTTGCGTAATGGGAACGCAAGCTACTGGCTCTTCGGAAAGAGAGAGAGAGAGACCTTACCTTACAGACCTTACATCTTGTTCGGCGGGTTGCCCCAGGTCCCTCAGTGTGAGGCACCTCTAATGTCTACCAGAGAGTTGCTAGTACATCTTCCGGTATATTTTGCATCTTCCAATCTTGGATGGTTTCTGGGATGCAGTTTTAGATATTTGTCGAGCTTATTCTTAAACACATCTACGCTCACTCCTGATATATTCCTCAGATGAGCTGGCAACGCATTGAATAGACGCTGCATTATCGATGCTGGTGCGTAGTGGATTAATGTCCTGTGTGCTTCCTTATTTTTCCTGTATATTTTTGGGCACTATTAATCTACCTCTGCTTTGCTCTTTCTGATATTTTTAGTTCCATGATATTTTCTGCTATTCCTTCTATCTGTTTCCATGCCTGAATTATCATGTAGCGTTCTCTTCTCCTTTCCAGACTATATAATTTTAAGAATTGTAGTCTTTCCCAGTAGTCTAGGTCCTTAACTTCTTCTATTCTAGCTGTAAAGACCTTTGTACACTCTCTATTTTGTGCAATATCCTTTTGATAGTGTGGGTACCATATCATATTGCAATATTCAAGTGGACTACGAACATATGTTTTATAAAGCCATAATCATGTGTTCAGCTTTCTGTTTTGAAGTGCCGTAACAACATTCCCATTTTTGCTTTACATTTTGCCAACAGAGTTGCTATTTGATCATTGCATAACATGTTTCCTATTCATCATCACACCAAGGTCTTTAACTGCTTCCTTATTTTGATGGTCTCATTATTAGGTCCCTTATATGCATATAGCTTTCTTTCTCTGTCTCCATAATTTATTGATTCAAATTTATCAGAGTTAAATACCATCCTATTTACCTCTGCCCAATCATATACTTTATTAAGGTCTCTTTGTAGAGCGTTCCTATCTTCATCACAAGTAATTTCTCTACTTATTCTTGTGTCATCTGCGAAACTACTCCACTACCGAATCCTTAACATTATTGTCTATGTCTTCAATCATAATAACAAACAGTATTGCAGCTAACACCGTACCTTGCGGCACACCGGATTATTACCTTGGCTTCATCCGATTTCTCGTCGTTTGCAATAACTATATGTTTTCTTGTTGTGTAAAAATTCTTTTAACCATCTTCCTACTTTATCCACGATATTGTGTTTTCTAATTTTCTTCGCTATATTATGGTCTACTTTATCAAAAGCTTTTGCAAAGTCTAAATAAACCACATCTGTTTCATTTCCGCTTTTCATATTTTTGAATATGTTTTCACGGTGGACTAACAGTTGGGTTTGTGTACTTTTTCCGGTACGAAACCATTGTGTCCTTTATTAAAACAAATTATTTTTTATTTTTATTAAAATGTTTCATAATATTTTTCTCATTACCCTTTCATACACTTTCATTATATTGATGTTAGACTCACAGGCCTATAATTACTTGCCTCTAGTCTTGATCCACTTTTGAAAAGTAGGGGTAATATACGCTAATTTGTGCTCATCATATATCTTGCCTGTATCTACACTTTGTCTTAATAATATTGCAAGTGGCTTTGCGATAGAATGAACTACTTTCTTTAACAAAATAGCAGGAATTCCATCAGGCCCTGCAGCAGCTCCATTTTTAATTTCATTAATAGCCTGCACAATATCAGCTTCATTAATATCTATGTCAGCTAAATATTCACTATTTCATCCCTTACTTCATATCATTATCTTCATTATCTATTCTAGGGGTGAATTCTCTCTTATATCGTTCTGCCAGTATGTTGCAAATTTCCTTTTTTTCATTCGTTAATCTCCCTTCAATTCTCAGAGGGCCTATTTCTATTCTTCTTTTTATTCATCTTCTTCGCATATGAGTATAATAGTTTGGGGTTTTGCTTGATATTTAATAGGGTTTTTTCTTCCAAGTCCCGTTTTTCATTTTCTTTTTGATTGTATAATCTTTTTTTCTGCATTTTCTATCTTACTTTTTAGTTCTATAACTTTCCATGCATTTTTTTCTTTTGCAAGACCTTTTTTCCACTTTCTGATTTTCTGGAAACAAGATTCTTCTGTCTCTTGGTATGGCATGAATGATTGTTTACTTTTTCTTCTTCAGGTTAATATTTTTCCACTATTATCTCCAATATTTTTATATAATATCTCCGTATTTACCCTTATGTCATCACTTAACGACAAAATGTATCCCATCTTTGTTTAATTCTTCATTAATTTCTGACCATTTTATATTTTTTTACTGTAGAAGTTTGTATTTTCCATATCCTTCCCACTTTTCATTTCTTGCTTATCTCTATTTTCACTTGCTTTGGAATGAACTGTTAATTCTATGACATTATGGTCTGAAATACTCGCATTATAAACTATTATTCTTTAACATAATTCATCTCGTTCACACTAGAGAGAGAGAGAGAGAGAGAGAGAGAGAGAGAGAGAGAGAGAGAGAGAGAGAGAGAGAGAGTTTTCTAGTGTGTCTGTGTTCAGAGTTGACTTGGAGCATACGTCATCCTGTATAAAATACTTGGAAAGATTGCTAACTATTTACAAATGAAAACAATTAAAGATCAGGCTGTTGGTGCAGGTAATGATATGTCAGTCGAAAGTGACAATAGTAGCATAGCAAGAAATCTTATATTTCTTGGATGATGTAACCAAAATATGAAATGAATCACTTCAAGATGGCTTTTAAAGTATGAAGATTGTATTAATGTTTTTGTAAATGCCATTTGAACACACGAAGCCTCGAATTTACTTGAGGGGAAGTCCAGTAAAATGAAACATGACTTCGAGAAACGAATTATAAAGGGAAGCTTCTTCTAGCTAGTAGATAAGAAATAGCTTTGCAAAACCTCTCCTCTTGGTACGGGGTTTTTACATCCTCCTGAAAAAATCTCAAAATAAAAGTTTGTGAGATCTGTAATCACTAAACGAATGAGTGAATATGGAATAAAAGGCCTTTCCCCCCCACCCCCCTAAGTCTTTTACCCTCAGAAACTAAGACAATGATCTTTCCTGTCAATGAATCGAGAATTCATGGAAATTATGGAATGTGGCAGCTGCAACCTGGCGTTTTATCTAAGTGACTTCTGCAGGGATTATGTCTGGAGCATCGTCGAGTATCTCTCTCTCTCTCTCTCTCTCTCTCTCTCTCTCTCTCTCTCTCTCTCTCGTCCTGTTTGGAACTCGAGCAGTAAAGGATGGACGAATTACTTCCCTAAAATCCAGTATGCTTAGGTGTTCCTTAGCGGTGAATTGAATACCTAGTTGTTGGTCGACTTTTGTGGGTTACAACTAGGGAGGAGAGAGAGAGAGAGAGAGAGAGAGAGAGAGGAGAGAGAGAGAGAGAGAGAGAGAAGTATTAGGCGTGAGTGCTCATGGCTTCGTCATAATGTATGCCATTAAAGTGGGAGGGTCTAGACGATGTAATCCCAATCCTACTTGAGTGGAGTCATTCACAAGCTATTAATAAGACAGTCTCCTTCTTTCTCTTGAGTCTTTGAGGAAGCATTTAACTTGCTAGTTTATTCAATTTAATTTTTACACAGTATATCCTAATAGCAATTCACGTCATACGAAGAGACAAAAGTTCTCAGGAACTTAATGGTGTTTCTCAGATATATTATTTGTGTGTTATGATTATTTGAAAAATGGTGTTGTATTTAAAAGACAAACTACGAGAAAAATGTTGGCGAAAACTCTCCTGAATCTAAGGTAATCAGATGCTTAGTATTATAGATGAAACATTTTGGTCTTCAAACTGGCATGTGAATGAGAATGAAAATGGGAAGAGATTACTGTAAGAATGTATCTGCTCAGAATGTTTAGGGAAATATTTTTGGATTTAATCCTACGTGCATTCTGTAAGTCATTTGAGTCGCCTCTTCTGTAGATCGATATTCCATCATAGGCTGGAGGCTGTTTTTTCACCTTCCTCCTCCTATCGTGTTTAGAATACCTGCTCTGTAAGTCACTATGGGTGTCGATTGACGAAATTTGTAGGATAAAAGTTTTGCGATTTTAACAAAGCCGGAGATAATTTCTTGGTTCTAATTTCTGTTGTGGCAATTAGATGTAAAGAGACTCTTCTGTTTAAGGGGAAGGATCTCACCAAGATCATTGTTTGCTGCCAAAATCGAAAAGCTTTTTTCACCTTGAATGGTTACTTTTCATGTATGGTGTTTTTACACAGGTCGTTTCTATAAAAACTTGGATTGATTATGTATGCAGTGATATAAAAAAAACTTGATTAAGTTTGCAATAATATAAAAAAAATTATATGATTTTAAGTTGTTGTTAATGCTTTTCACCAATTTCAAGACCTGTGTTGGCGGCAGCTGCAAACCAATTTAAAGTTGTATTACTTGTTTTGCTCTCTCTCTCTCTCTCTCTCTCTCTCTCTCTCTCTCTCTCTCTCTCTCTCTCTCTCTCTCTCTCTCTCTCTCTCTCTCTGTGGCACTGGGTTCACGAAAGTTTCTGACAGGATGCAAATTGACACGAGATTAGGACGTGTTGCGAGTTTCCTTTTGGCCTTTCAAGGGAAAAAAAAAAAGTTCATTGGCCGACCTAAACGAGTATCGACTTGGTTATCAAACTACTGAAAGTACGACTGAAGTCCCCAGACGCCAAATGCGAATCAGCTTAACGAGTAAATTTCTCCTTTATGTCGTCCGACGATTGATTCTAATCGTTTGATTCACTTTTTATTCTGCCCTTCTGGTGCTTTTAACTTACGTAGCTTCGATTTTACACTTGTTATTTCAAGGATGAATTTGCAATACTCTTGACCTTACTTATTAGCCTTACTTATTCCATTGCTAGGTCACCACACAAAATTTGTTATTTATTAACCTAATACTTACGTCTCTAATAAGAGCTCTTTAAATATTCGGGCAACTATTTTCATTTGCTTTTGCAATTCATTGACTTCTGATAACCTCATTAAGAGCGCTCCTCTGCAGAAAAGTATGTTTGAACGGACAAAGCAGAGGAATAGCATACTATTGGCGCACGCGACTGTAATCTAAAGTTGATTGAATATATCTGTTGAATATACTCTATTATAACACTTAAAAAGTAAGCAGTAGCAAGGAAGCGATCAACAAATAAGTAAATAAATGAAAAAAAAATGTATAAGTCGGTATGTGATGTCATCGATAGATTGAAGTTGTAATTAATTATCACCAATTAAGGCAAGGTATGGTGATAAAGGCACAGGCCTTTGCCAGTACTTCCCTCCCAAAGAATTCTATGTTTAACAGAGAACCTGTAGCTGAGGCATAAAAAAATGAATAAAAAAAAGTTCCTTTTCTGAGAGCACTGAATACGGGGAGGTTTAGGAGAGCGATATCAAAATGTTCCCCTAAGACGAGGGAAAAAAAAATAAAAAAAAGGCAAGCGTTTGCCCTTAGCACCTGTTACGCTTCCCTAAATAGAAAACCCCTCAAGATTTGAGAGAGAGAGAGAGAGAGAGAGACCTCGTTTAAACGACCACGCTCAGGTGAGAGCCCTCGTTAGAACGACTGTGTTTACCACTCGACACCTACAACAAAAAGGGACGAAAAATGGAAGTAAGTTATTTCCTTGAGGTCATTTTCGTGCTAATAGGATTATTTGCTTATCTCCCTTAGACGGCTCGGAGTTATATTGGTGTGGTCCCTGATCCTCCGGAGGCTCAAAAGGGAAGGGGAGGCAGAGAGAGGGGGGGGGGGGGGGAGGGAGGGGGAGAGACATAAAGTCTCGTCAAGGTTTAGCGAAGGCAGTGCTTGCTTGCTTGCGGTCGTAAATCATATATTTCTCGAATGAGTGGCTGTGTTGAAGTGAGACTTGCGTTTGCGTGCTTGTGTGTGTGTGTTTGTGTAAGGCTGTAAACATCAGAAGCAAGGCGTCAGCAAGTCAGATATTCAAGTGCAGTAACGTCTATTGATAGGTGACTATCATATGTGCGGGAATTAAATTAAAAATACACTGAAAAAGTGCGGGAACGATGGGACACACAAAATTCTTCCAAGCTTCGAAGCCTTACAGATAAACAAACATATCAAACATTGTAGCTTGTGATAAATATCAGGACGCTATTCGAAATCAAGACTAGACAAAGCTAAACATAACTCTGTGGAGGATACCAAATACCAATACGTTTATGAGCACACACTAGAAAGTCCACCACTAATGAGCACAGCTTGCGGTTCAAAGGTGCCACGTAAATGTATCTGGTTTTGACTTTCAGACGCCATTCCTCTTCTTCAAGAAATACAAACAGAAGGAGAGAGACGTCCTGGAGGGATGAATGATATATCTGCCTCGTATTTGTTGTTACATATTGCATGCTTAGATCGGGGTCTACTTGGCTTCATTTCTGCAGGTTCGTGTTACAGAGCAGCTTTGCATGTAAATGGGTATTAGTTTCGTATTTGCATGCGCCTCGGTGAATTTTTTTGTTTTTTCACTTGTACGGTTATGTTTCAGTTATGCGTCGTAGTATGTAGATTGTTTAGAGAAAGCCTTAATGTGGTGACTGTGTATATATGTATATATATATATATATATATATATATATATATATATATATATATATATATATATATTATATATATATATATGTGTGTGTGTGTATGTGTGTGAGTGAGTGTGTGTGTGCGTGTAGTGTGGTTGTGTGTGGTTGTGTGTGTGTAGGGCCATGGTAATTCAGACGAGTTTTGGTACGAAGGAATTCCGAATCAATAAGTAATGGCTAAAACTTTCTACCAAAAGTTGGGCAAACAAGCTGTTGGTAACATTACCTATTTTAGATTTGCTTTTGTGCGTTTTCATCATCATCTGCTTCTTCGTTTTCATTGAGTAAAACTTTTTTTAATTGGGATGGAAAAATCTCTTAGTCTCCACCACAGTTTCTGTTCGAGAGAGAGAGAGAGAGAGAGAGAGAGAGAGAGAGAGAGAGAGAGAGAGAGAGAGGTTCGTTCTCTTATTGTGTTGTTCTAATGAATAAATAAATTCAGATGCTACGAGTCATAAGTATTTGGTAATAAAATGAGTGGTTGCGAGTCATTGTATAAGTATTTGGCAATTATAAGTTTTGTGGTTGCGGGTCGTTTTATAAGTATTTGGCAATTATAAGTTTGTTGGTTGCGAGTCGTTTTATAAGTATCTTGCAATTATAACAATTTAAACAGAACCCGTCCGTAATTGCTCTTAATTGTCTCATGTCTATGTGAAATTTAAACTTGTGCTAGTGCGTATTGCTATATGTTTTTCCATGATGTATTTAAGCTGGTATTAAAAGTGAATTCCTTTCTGTTTCATTTGCTGTCGGTGGGGAATTTATATCAGCATAAGATTAATGCCGGTAATCTGGTATTTTTCATTTGCAGATACACACACTTTTAAGAGTAGCGTACTTAAAAGACCCTGTTCCATTTTAGTGGTGCATTCTGATAAGAGCCTAAATCAAGTTTGGTCTTTGGAAGAAGTGTTGTTTGGAAAACATACTTGAACAACAACAACAACAACCTTTATTGAGAGGCGCCATAATTTTATAGTTTGATCAGAGTGATTGTGAAATCACTGGGGTTTTCAAGGTAGCTTCTTATACAGAAGGTATTTGACCAGTGACAGATTTTTAAATTTTGTTTTTATTTTATTTTATTTATTTATTTATTTATCTATCTATCTATTTATTTATTTATTTATTTTGCGGCATTTGTTATGTATGTCTGATTGACACTTAGTTAGAAATATCTCGTGTGTGTGTGTATATATATATATATATATAGATATATATATATATTATTATATATATATATATATATATATATAGGATCCCGTCATCCAGGACACTATAGGTCATTGATTTTAGCAGAAGCCGTAATGGTTGCCAAGAGCAATGGGATGTGTAAAATATCATCGTGTGATATTTACTGTCGTGTGTACGTTCATTAAGAATTGAGTTAAATTCAAGGGCAGCATTCTGCATTATATAGCGCTCTCGAAAGTTTTATATATATTCCCGGTACTTCGTCAGAATTGTTCTTTTTCAAATACTATTAACAAAACAATAATCTATGATGATAAAATCCGATTGGATCTTGTTTGTCCTCCCCCATGCAAACAGGTTTGTCCGGCCGGGTGGGGGCGTGTAGGTAGGCGAACGGGAAGGTAGGGGAGACATCCACCCTCCTCCTGCAAACCTGTTTATCCGCCCTGGGCGGGAGCGGGCCATACTTTATTACTTTTGTTTATGATATCAGCAATCATTTTCTATCTTTACCAGTGTGGTAGAAATTAATTTTATAGTAATTGTATTTGTATGAGTTCTGTGAATCGAAAATATTGTAGAACATATATTTTTACTATTTCATTGTGGCGAGTGCTCCCCCATTCATCCAGACCTCCTCACTTTTGGCTCTTGTTTCATAGTTTCCTTTGTTCTCCCGGTAACAATGAATTCGGGCATTCTCTCATTCATTTGCTACACAAAATATTTTAACTGCATTCCAGCGCTATTTCATCGCGTCTTTTGTCACATGAATTCATTTTGCACCGCTTGAAACAGTAGGCGGGAACGGGATACGATGGTCGCTTCTAAATTAAGGGGGAGAGTTCTGTCATTTATTTTCAATAATGTGTTACCTATGTTAATATGGCTGGTGGAAGAACGGAGTACTGCAGTGGGGGCAAGTTGCACAATGAATGAAGCCCGAAATGTAGCAGGATTTGCTTATAAAGCTGAATGAAGCTATGATTGTTTATGGAGGGAATGATTTAAAGGAATTTTGAACCAACTGTCCTTTATGGAGGTGGAGTGTGGATTTTTGGATTTTTCTGAATTTAAAATTATTAAGATTGTTCATACTGCAGTTTCGGGTCTGTGGTGGAAGGTTGAAACCAGCTATTTCGAAGCTTGAATTTTAAGTCATTGGTCCCTTTGGTGTGCTTATTGCATGTGAATAGGACTAATTTACCGAAATTCTAATGTAATAATAATAATAATAATAATAATAATAATAATAATAATAATAATAATAATAAAAGACTATACAGCCAACTAAGAGGGGAAGACAACCACCCAGAAATTCCTGAAGCCGAACCAAGTAAGAGACTCTGGGAAAACATATGGAGTAATCCGGTATCACACAACAAACATGCAACATGGCTCCAGGAAGTCAAGGAAGAAGAAACAGGGAGAATAAAACAAAGATTCACAGAGATCACGACAGACACAGTCAGGCACCAACTAAAGAAAATGCCAAACTGGAAAGCCCCAGGTCCCGATGAAGTCCATGGATACTGGCTCAAAAACTTCAAGGCCCTACACCCACGAATAGCAAGAACAACTCCAGCATTGTATCTCAAATCACCATGCACCAAATGGATGACCACAGGAAGAACATCCTTAGTACAAAAAGACAAGAGTAAGGGAAATATAGCCAGTAACTACAGGCCTATCACCTGCCTACCAATAATGTGGAAGTTACTAACAGGTATCATGAGTGAAAGGCTATACAACTACCTAGAGGAGACAAACACCATCCCCCACCAACAGAAAGGCTGCAGAAGGAAGTGTAGGGGCACAAAAGACCAGCTCCTGATAGACAAAATGGTAATGAAGAACAGTAGGAGAAGGAAAACCAACCTAAGCATGGCATGGATAGACTATAAGAAAGCCTTCGACATGATACCACACACATGGCTAATAGAATGCCTGAAAATATATGGGGCAGAGGAAAACACCATCAGCTTCCTCAAAAATACAATGCGCAACTGGAATACAATACTTACAAGCTCTGGAATAATACTAGCAGAGGTTAATATCAGGAGAGGGATCTTCCAGGGCGACTCACTGTCCCCACTACTCTTCGTAGTAGCCATGATTCCCATGACAAAAGTACTACAGAAGATGGATGACGGGTACCAACTCAAGAAAAGAGGCAACAGAATTAACCATCTGATGTTCATGGACGACATCAAGCTGTATGGTAAGAGCATCAAGGAAATAGATACCCTAATCCAGACTGTAAGGATTGTATCTGAGGACATCAGGATGGAGTTTGGAATAGAAAAATGCGCCTTAGTCAACATACAAAAAGGCAAGTAACGAGCAATGAAGGGATAAAGCTACCAGATGGGAGCAACATGAAACACATAGATGAGACAGGATACAAATACCTGGGAATAATGGAAGGAGGAGATATAAAACACCAAGAGATGAAGGACACGATCAGGAAAGAATATATGCAGAGACTCAAGGCGATACTCAAGTCAAAACTCAACGCCGGAAATATGATAAAAGCCATAAACACATGGGCAGTGCCAGTAATCAGATACAGGGCAGGAATAGTGGAATGGACGAAGACAGAACTCCGAAGCATAGATCAGAAAACCAGGAAACATATGACAATACACAAAGCACTACACCTAAGAGCAAATACGGACAGACTATACATAACACGAAAGAAAGGAGGGAGAGGACTACTAAGTATAGAGGACTGCGTTAACATCGAAAACAGAGCACTGGGGCAATATCTGAAAACCAGTGAAGACGAGTGGCTAAAGAGTGCATGGGAAGAAGGACTAATAAAAGTAGACGAAGACCCAGAAATATACAGAGACAGGAGAATGACAGACAGAACAGAGGACTGGCACAATAAACCAGTGCACGGACAATACATGAGACAGACTAAAGAACTAGCCAGCGATGACACATGGCAATGGCTACAGAGGGGAGAGCTAAAGAAGAAAACTGAAGGAATGATAACAGCGGCACAAGATCAGGCCCTAAGAACCAGATATGTTCAAAGGACGATAGACGGAAATAACATTCTCCCATATGTAGGAAGTGCAATACGAAAAATGAAACCATAAACCACATAGCAAGCGAATGCCCGGCACTTGCACAGAACCAGTACAAAAAGAGGCATGATTCAGTGGCAAAAGCCCTCCACTGGAGCCTGTGCAAGAAACATCAGCTACCTTGCAGTAATAAGTGGTACGAGCACCAACCTTAGGGAGTGATAGAAAACGATCATGCAAAGATCCTCTGGGACTATGGTATCAGGACGGATAGGGTGATACGTGCAAACAGACCAGACGTGACGTTGATTGACAAAGTCAAGAAGAAAGTATCACTCATTGATGTCGCAATACCATGGGACACCAGAGTTGAAGAGAAGAAGGGAAAAAGGGAAAAATGGATAAGTATCAAGATCTGAAAATAGAAATAAGAAGGATATGGGATATGCCAGTGGAAATCGTACCCATAATCATAGGAGCACTAGGCACGATCCCAAGATCCCTGAAAAGGAATCTAGAAAAACTAGAGGCTGAAGTAGCTCCAGGACTCATGAAGAAGAGTGTGATCCTAGAAACGGCACACATAGTAAGGAGAGTGATGGACTCCTAAGGAGGCAGGATGCAACCCGGAAACCCACACTATAAATACCACCCAGTCGAATTGGAGGACTGTGATAGAGAGAAAAAAAAAAAAAATAATAATAATGTGTATCTCACTGAGAAAAGTGTAGATATGTGGTAAAGGCGGTAAAAGAGTTAGCACAAATGAAATGATGGAACAGAGCGAAAAACCATAATGTTTGTGGAAAGGTATAGCTGTAAGCTTTCAGAATGAATAGAGAAAGACTCATCGGGCCTGGATTGATGATGGTGTGAAAGAAGCAACGACAGTGAGGGTGAAGATATACGTCTTAGGTAAATGTAAATGGCAGGGCGTGTGTGAAGAAGGATTCGCTGTACTGTTGTTGACCGTTCTGTTCAGATTTATGGAGCCGCTGATGTTGTGAGTGTTTCCTGCACGCAGAGCTCATTCAGGATTCAAGTTCAAGTTCAATTCTGACAGGTCCGTTGTGTTGTTATAATTTAGGAGCCATCTCCTGTCCTGGAAATACAAAATTGCATGTACGTGCGTGCCTCAAAGTATGTTTTAGCTTCATTATTACTGAACTGAAGTTATAGATATCATTTCATGCAGGAAAGTATAGGTTCTGTAAAATCTTGTCACTATTCCGTAGGACTTTCCAAAAGTATATATGTCAGTATTTTCTCGTAGCCGGGACCGCAACCGTTGCTCTGGAAGGTATCGAAACATTCCACTAATACTCATATTTTGTGTGAATGTCATTTATTTCAATGTTGCTGTTATATGAATATCCGTCTTCTCACACATAGGATAATACGCACATCGTTTAATATATATATATATATATATATATATATAGATATATATATATATATTATATATATATAGATATATATATCTATATTCTATAATATATAATATATATATATATATATCTATAGATATATATATCTTTATATATCTATATCTATATATATAGATATATATATATTATTAGATATATATGTATAATATAGCATACATATATATAGATATATATATATATATATATATATATATATATATATATATAAAGCATAGATCTATCATCTATCGAACACATACATAAAAACCCCAGGTTTGTTTACGTTGCCGTCAGGTAAAATGATGGTTTTCGTTCATCTGACAAAATCGGCTCATGAATGTAATCATAATATAATCAGCTGATTCATGTGGGCTCTGAAAAACTGGGGTGGGGGGATGAAAGCCCTTGCAACAGTCCCAAGTTGACAAGAAGGAATGTGATGTTGCTTTTTTTTTGTTGACTGGAAGAATAAAATGAATGAACACTATGAGGTTGCGTTAAGAACGCCAGTGAGAGAGAGAGAGAGAGATACACACATATATCTTACCATAACTTTTTTTATAGTTTTATAAACGTGATAACTTGGAAATGAGGACAGGTGCCGGAAGACTTGCGTTAAAGCGCCAAAAAAAAAGAAGAAGAGGAAGAAGAAGAAGGAAAAGAAGAAGTAGAAGAAGAAGAAAACATCACCCGTTCGACTATTACGATGCTGTTTTGGTTCCCTCACTTCGTGTTACCTAAACACCCACACTCATATTCATGCATACTGACAGATCAAGTACGCACATGCACATCAGGTGCAGAGAGAGGAGAGAGAGAGAGAGAGAGAGAGAGAGAGAGAGAGAGAGGAGAGAGAGAGAGAGAGAAGGTTGTCGGAGCAGGTGTTTTGCTTGGCTTGAGTGGGGAGTAATAATGCTTAAAGCATCTACTTGCGTGTTCGTTCTTTTATTGACATAATATTATAACCCACAAATAGTTGGGAGGGAGGAGGAGGAGGAGGAGGAGGAGGCGGAAGGCGGAGGAGGAGGAGGAGGAGGAGGAGGAGGAGGAGTAGTGGTGTAATATACATGAGTGCCTGCGCCTACTTAGGAGCAAGCACTCTACGAACTCCCAGAAAGCAAGACGGAATCATTAATCATTTCTGATTACAGTGCCTGTGTGTGACGGACAAAACACCTGCCCGTAGTCAAACACAGGCCACATTTTAGCCAAAGCTGTGAAGCTAGCCATTTTCGTACGATTTTTTTTTTAACCTTATTATTCGTAATGAATGTTCTTAATGACGGCAGCGATATGTATGTACGAGTGTGTGTGTGTGTGTATGTATATATATATATATATATATATATATATATATATATATATATATATACACATAGATACATATTTACTCAGGGAGGGTACGTTTTTTCATGCAGATTTTATATTCTGAAACACATGGCAAAGTGGATTTCGTTTCAAAATTTTCCTGAAATAGATATGTGCCAAATATTTTGATTTATGCCGTCTAAATTTTGAAAAGCAGACCGAGGTGTATTTTACATATGCGTATATATATATATATGAGAGAGAGAGAGAGAGAGAGAGAGAGAGAGAGAGAGAGAGAGAGAGAGAGAGAGAAATCCCTCTATGGTACCTAAGAGAGATTAAATCAAACTCTTTTTTTCTAATTTGTTTTTAAGTGAATATTATTCATATATTTTGATATATCACAGTTGATTTTCAGCACAACTGTTGTATGGATGTATCCAAAGCATCATATTAAACACACTATTCGCTTGGGTGTGAATGAGAGCATTTCCTCAACTGCTCCCAATAGAAAATACAACCTTTAGTCTAATCAGGAATGAAAGACCCCCATTTGCATTAGTCTTAGTGACATATTGTTAACAGCAATTCTTACCCTCACGTTTAGCTAGATTTTGCTGCTCTCATTAAAAGTGGTTTTTGACTAGAAATAGAATATTTAAGTGTTTTCTTTCACAGTTGCATCACGGGGTCCACCATTTAAGTGGCCCCCCCCAAAAAAAAAAAAAATAAAATAAAATAAATAAAAGAATAACACACATATTAAGAGTAATATTTTCCAAGACCTCGACGACAACTAGTCATCATTATTTTTTTGAACACCTGAATGACCTGTAATTAAGCTAATAACTTCTGCGTTAACGTTAAAATTATTACAATTTACTGAAGGCCATCAATTATGCGTCATATGAAACGTGTTTTGCGTTTGATTGACAAAGCAACTTTTAATTTTTTTTTGTTCAAATCAAACTTTTTCTGTTTGTCGTTGGTTTTCAACTATCTGGACCATTTTATGGACATATTAGGATTAATTTTGAATGTATTTGACTGAAGATCAAGTCAGGTTAACTTCATGTAAGATGTGAAGTGAAGGAAACTAATGGACAAGTATTTCTGTTTTTCTTGGGCAACAATTTGTAATGGAATCAGAAGTTTAGATGGTCCTGGGGGCTCGTCCGAATGCTTTTCTGCGGTGCCTCCAAGTCTCCGTCATAAAATGAAAGAGTTGCTTCAGGTGCTGTCGAACTTTTTTGCACCTGGGGCTTGTCTTTCACTTAGCAGTCTCATATATATATATATATATATATATATATATATATATATATATATATATATATATATATATATATATATCAGGTATATATCAGGTATGAAAGGCCCATTAAAACAGTTTTAAACTAAGGATTACATTTCGATGGACTTGCTTCCACCCTTATCAAGTCCACCGAAATATAGTCCTTAGTTTTAAAACGGAGGGTTGTAATGGGCCTTTTATTCTTGAGACGTATCCTGTTTTAACAGAAGAATTTATTTACACACACATACGTATATATATATATATATTATATATATATAGTATATATATTAATATCTATATATATATAATATATATATTTTGATATATATATATATATATATATATATTTTACACACACACACACACATATATATATATATATATATTATAATATATATATGTGTGTGTGTGTGTGTGTGTGTGTGTGTGTGTGCTTCTTCTAAGAATATTAGATTTTCACAATATCGAAGAGATTTTAGTTCTGTAGATGATACTGGACTGGTATTTAGGAAATCTTCATTTGATGATTTATTTCCTTGCTTCAATTAACTGACATCACATAAATTTTCTTTAGAAATAAAACCGGAAAATGAGAGAAATTTTTACGTAGCAATGAAGTGAATTCGACTCTTCAGTTTTAGAAAAACCTTTATAGTGCGTTTAGTTTAAATGACCTCAGCTTTTCACCTACATTTCATGAATCTAACTTATTGAAAAATATAACAGGCAGTGCCACATTACTCCTATCTTAAACTCTTCAGTGAATGCAAGCCATAGTTAAGATGAAATGTTAAAGCCATACCTCATAGTTCTATTGGGGAAGCAAAATGCATTGATATTCTCTCAGGCTATTTACATATACCCACAACAAAAGCTTAGCATTTTATTACAGATATATACAAAAATGACGAAGGCATTCTAATAACAGTGGATCATCAGAATGTAGAGCAGACATGTGACATCAGTGAACTTTAATTTAAAATTCTCGCCGATGAATTTATGTTCGGGCAAATCGAGTGGGGATGATATGATTAGCCAGAGTGATTCATGCCGCAGGTATGAATGTAAATCAGATTCAGATCTAATGGCTGCATTACGCGGAGACTTTAGTATGCGTCGTAAAGTGAAGGACAGAGATGTGTCGTGTGTTGAATGACTCGGGGAAGGAAAAAAAAAAATCTCATTTGTCAGTGAAAAATGGTTTTCAATTTACTAATCGAGCCGTTGATGCATAAAGAAGTAATGATGACTAAGGTAAGGCGAAAACCGTCATTTGACAATAAAAAAATATTTTTATTTTTTTTATTTACCAGTGCGAAACAAATAAACAAAATGAAAACTTTTTTATCGCCTCTCTCTCTCTCTCTCTCTCTCTCTCAGTTTTGCGAAGGCGATGAGACGAACTTCAAAATAGCCAGACGTGAAAGAAAAAAAGAATGAAAGGAAAATGTTTGGTTTTGCCTCAAGTTAATCGATAAACTCATTCGCGAAAATGAAGTAGTTTTCAATATTTATATTATGGGGAGGGGCAGCAGTAGTTTCCCCCGGATTTGAAAGGGAAATGGTTATGTTTCGGGAGAGCAAACAGTTGCCGACGCCAAAGAGAAACTGTAGGATGATAAACTGTAAATTGAGCAGTTAGGTGATACTGTTGATTTCCACACTTGGACTTTAAGATTTGACAGTGAAGAGACAGTTCAACTCGGCAAAATATTCTTCAGAATAACATTATTATTATTATTATTATTATTATTATTATTATTAATTAGTAATATTATTATTATTATTATTCAGAAGATAATCATGTATTCATAATTAACAGTTCCACAGGGGCTATTATTATTATTATTATTATTTTTTTTTTTTTGCTCTATCACAGTCCTCCAATTCGACTGGGTGGTATTTATAGTGTGGGTTTCCGGGTTGCATCCTGCCTCCTTAGGAGTCCATCACTTTTCTTACTATGTGTGCCGTTTCTAGGATCACACTCTTCTGCATGAGTCCTGGG
Organism: Macrobrachium nipponense; assembly: GCF_015104395.2. Taxonomy (NCBI): domain Eukaryota; kingdom Metazoa; phylum Arthropoda; class Malacostraca; order Decapoda; family Palaemonidae; genus Macrobrachium; species Macrobrachium nipponense. The sequence goes on along the minus strand of NC_061110.1, from coordinate 90,700,168 downwards.
GCTACTTCAGCCTCTAGGTTTTCTAGATTCCTTTTCAGGGATCTTGGGATCGTGCCTAGTGCTCCTATGATTATGGGTACGATTTCCACTGGCATATCCCATATCCTTCTTATTTCTATTTTCAGATCTTGATACTTATCCATTTTTTCCCTCTCTTTCTCTTCAACTCTGGTGTCCCATGGTATTGCGACATCAATGAGTGATACTTTCTTCTTGACTTTGTCAATCAACGTCACGTCTGGTCTGTTTGCACGTATCACCATATCCGTTCTGATACCATAGTCCCAGAGGATCTTTGCATGATCGTTTTCTATCACTCCTTCAAGTTGGTGCTCGTACCACTTATTACTGCAAGGTAGCTGATGTTTCTTGCACAGGCTCCAGTGGAGGGCTTTTGCCACTGAATCATGCCTCTTTTTGTACTGGTTCTGTGCAAGTGCCGGGCATTCACTTGCTATGTGGTTTATGGTTTCATTTTTCGTATTGCACTTCCTACATATGGGAGAGATGTTATTTCCGTCTATCGTTCTTTGAACATATCTGGTTCTTAGGGCCTGATCTTGTGCCGCTGTTATCATTCCTTCAGTTTCCTTCTTTAGCTCTCCCCTCTGTAGCCATTGCCAATTGTCATCGCTGGCTAGTTCTTTAGTCTGTCTCATGTATTGTCCGTGCATTGGTTTGTTGTGCCATTCCTCTGTCTGTCATTCTCCTGTCTCTGTATATTTCTGGGTCTTCGTCTACTTTTATTAGTCCTTCTTCCCATGCACTCTTTAGCCACTCGTCTTCACTGGTTTTCAGATATTGCCCCAGTGCTCTATTTTCGATGTTGACGCAGTCCTCTATACTTATTAGTCCTCTCCCTCCTTCCTTTCGTGTTATGTATAGTCTGTCCGTATTTGCTCTTGGGTGTAGTGCTTTGTGTATTGTCATATGTTTCCTGGTTTTCTGATCTATGCTGCGGAGTTCTGCCTTCGTCCATTCCACTATTCCTGCGCTGTATCTGATTACTGGCACTGCCCATGTGTTTATGGCTTTTATCATATTTCCGGCGTTGAGTTTTGACTTGAGTATCGCCTTGAGTCTCTGCATATATTCTTTCCTGATCGTGTCCTTCATCTCTTGGTGTTTATATCCCCTCCTTCCATTATTCCCAGGTATTTGTATCCTGTCTCATCTATGTGTTTGATGTTGCTCCCATCTGGTAGCTTTATCCCTTCAGTTCTCGTTACTTTGCCTTTTTGTATGTTGACTAAGGCGCATTTTTCTATTCCAAACTCCATCCTAATGTCCCCAGATACAATCCTTACAGTCTGGATTAGGGTATCTATTTCCTTGATGCTCTTACCATACAGCTTGATGTCGTCCATGAACATCAGATGGTTAATTCTGTTGCCTCTTTTCTTGAGTTGGTACCCGGCATCCATCTTCTGTAGTACTTTTGTCATGGGAATCATGGCTACTACGAAGAGTAGTGGGGACAGTGAGTCGCCCTGGAAGATCCCTCTCCTGATATTAACCTCTGCTAGTCTTATTCCAGAGCTTGGTATTATTATTAGTATTATTATTATTATTATGATTATTATTATGATTATTATTATTATTCAGAAGATAAACTTGTATTCATAATGAAGAGTCCTACAGGGGCTATTAATTTGAAATTCAAGAATATGGCGTTCATTGAAAGAAGTTACAAAGGCAAATGCAGCAGTACTACTCTACTGGAGAATTTGAGAGTTAGTAAGAAGTTGTGGGAAATATTGGAAAGGAACTGAATCGATACCCTGTGCCTTAGATTCGATTCAATCTTGAAATGAACCGAAGGCAGAAATAATGTGAATGTGACGAAAAGAGTGAATGAAACTTGAGACTTGAAGGAGCAGATTTTCGTGTTTCGAGGAAATTGATTTCTCGACCAATTTGAACAAAATCGTTAATGGAGTGACGAGATAACAAAACTTACAGATGGGTCTGAGTTTCACTGACTGATGAGCTCACAGTTTAGAAACTTTTACGGTATAGGATTCAACCGAAGAAGTAAATGAACAAAGAAAACAAAGCTAAAGAGAGGTCATTTGGCAATGAAAGCACAGGTAGTATAGAGGGTTCACGCATTGGCAGAAGTGTAAAGTGCAAATAGAACAGGAAGGTGTCTTCAACAGGAAAAAAAAAGGAAAAACTGCAGGACCCTGGAAATTGGTAACGAATGTATTCCAAAAGCAACAATCTGAAGACGGAACGAATAAGAGAAATTGGTAACGAATGTATTCCAAAAGCAACAATCTGAAGACGGAACGAATAAGAGAAATTGGTAACGAATGTATTGCAAAAGCAACAATCTGAAGATGGAACGAATAAGAGAAATTGGAAACGAATGCATTCCAAAAGCAACAATCTGAAGATGGAACGAATAAGAGAAATTGGTAACGAATGCATTCCAAAAGCAACAATCTGAAGACGGAACGATAAGAGAAATTGGTAACGAATGCATTCCAAAAGCAACAATCTGAAGACAGAACGAATAAGAGAAATTGGTAACGAATGTATTCCAAAAGCAACAATCTGAAGACGGAATGAATAAGAGAAATTGGTAACGAATGCATTCCAAAAGCAACAATCTGAAGACGGAACGAAAAAGAGAAATTGTTAACGAATGCATTCCAAAAGCAACAATCTGAAGATGGAACGAATAAGAGAAATTGGTAATGAATGTATTCCAAAAGCAACAATCTGAAGACGGAACGAATAAGAGAAATTGGTAACGAATGTATTTGCAAAGCACAATCTGAAGGACGGACCGAATAGAGAAATTGGTAAACCGCATGCATTCCCAAAAGACAACAATCTGAGGACTGGTGAACGAAGAAGATAAATGGTTAACGAATGCATTCCAAAAGCAACAATCTGAAGACGGAACGAATAAGAGAAGTTGTTAACGAATGTAGTAAAAAAGCAACAATCTGAAGATGGAACGAATAAGAGAAATTGGTAACGAATGTATAGCAAAAGCAACAATCTGAAGATGGAACGAATAAGAGAAATTGGTTACCGAAAATGGAATTTCAAAAGTAACCAATCTGAAAGGGACGGAAACGATAAGGAAGAAATTTTTAAAAAGAAAATTGGTAATTCCCAAAAGCAACAAACTGAAGACGGAACGAATAAATACGTTGTTAACGAATTATAAAAAAGCAAACAATCTGAAGACGGAACGAATTAAGAGAACAATTGGTAACGAATTGGTATTCCAAAGCAACGTCGAAGACGGAAACGAATAAAAGAAGTTGTTAACCGAATTAGTAAAAAAGCAACAATCTGAAGACTGGAACGAATAAGAGAAATTGGGTAACGATGTAAAATTGCAAAAGCAACAATCTGAAGAACGGGAAACGAATAGTAGAAATTGTTAATGACTGTATTCCAAAAAGCCAACAATCGAAGACGGAACGGAATACGAGAAGTTGTTAACGATGTACTAAAAAAGCAACAATCTGAAGATGGAAACGAATAAGAGAATTGGTAACGAATGTATGCAAAAGCAAACAATTGAAGATGGAACGATAAGAGAAAATTGGTAACGAATGTATTTCAAAAGTAACAATCTGAAAGCACGGAAACGAATTAAGAATTTTTAAAAGAATTGTTAATTCCAAATCAACAAACTTGAAGACGACGAAATAAAAGAGTTGGTTAACGAATTGTTTAAAAGCAACAATCTGAAGAGGAACGAATAAAAGAAAGAATTGTAACGAAATGTAGGTAAAGTTAAAAAGCAACAATGAAGACGGAACGAATAAAGAGATGTAACGAAAATTGGGTATTTCCAAAAGCAAACAACTTCTGAAAAAAGAACGGAACGAATAAGAAGAATGTGTAAGAATAGTAAAAAAAGCAACAATCTGAAAGACGGAACGCAATAAGAGAATTGTAACGAATGTATTTGCAAAAGCAACAATCTGAAAGTACGGGACGATAGGGAGAAATTGTTAATGAATGTATTCCAAAAGCAACAATCTGAAGACGAGACGAATAAGAGAAATTGGTAACGAATGTATTCCAAAAGCAACAATCAGAAGACTGGACGAATAAGAAAAATTGATAATGAATGTAATCCAAAAGCAACAATCTGAAGATGGAACGAATAAGAGAAATTGGTAAAGAATGTATTCTAAAAGCAACAATCTGAAGACGGAAGGAATAAGAGATATTGTTAACGAATGTATTCCAAAAGCAACAGTCTGAAGACGAGACGAATAAGAGAAATTGTTAATGTATGTATTCCAAAAGCAACAATCTGAAGACGGGAAGAATAAGAGAAATTGTTAACGAATTTATTCCAAAAGCAACAATCTGAAGACGGGACGAATAGGAGAAATTGTTAACGAATTTATTTCAAAAGCAACAATCTGAAGACGGGACGAATGGGAGAAATTGTTAACGAATGTATTCCAAAAGCAACAATCTGAAGACAGGAGGAATAGGTGAAATTGGTAACGAATGAATTCCAAAAGCAACAATCTGAAGATGGGACGAATAAAAGAAATTGTTAACGAATGTATTCCAAAAGCAACAATCTGAAGACGGGACGAATAGGAGAAATTGTTAACGAATGAATTCCAAAAGCAACAATCTGAAGACAGGATGAATGGGGAAATTGTTAACGAATGTATTCCAAAAGCAACAATCTGAAGACAGGACGAATGGGAGAAATTGTTAACGATTGTATTCCGAAAGCAACAATTTGAAGACGGGACAAATAAGAGAAATTGGTAACGATTGTATTCCAAAAGCAACAATCTGAAGACGGGACAAATAAGAGAAATTGTTAACGAATGTATTCCAAAAGCAACAATCTGAAGATGGGACGAATAGGAAAAATTGTTAACGAATGTATTCCAAAAGCAACAATCTGAAGACGGGACGAATAGGAGAAATTGTTAACAAAGGTATTCCAAAAGCAACAATCTGAAGACGGGACGAATAAGAGAAATTGTATACGAATGTATTCCAAAAGCAACAATCTGAAAGAACAATGACGAATCTTAAAGGATTTAACTAATTGTTTAACGAATGTATTCCAGAAGCAACAATCTGAAGACGGGACGATTAGGAGAAATTGTTAACGAAAGTATTCCTAAAGCAACAATCTGAAGATGGTACGAATAAGAGAAATTGGTAACGAATGTATTCCAAAAGCAACAATCTGAAGACGGGACAAATAAGAGAAATTGGTAACGAATGTATACCAAAAGCAACAATCTGAAGATGGAACGAATAAGAGAAATGGTTGACGAATGTATTCCAAAAGCAACAATCTGAAGACGGGACAAATAGGAGAAATTATTAACTAATGTATTCCAAAAGCAACAATCTGAAGACGGGATGAATAAGAGAAATTGTTAACGAATGTATTCCAAAAGCAACAATCTGAAGACGGAACGAATAAGACAAATTGTTAACAAATGTATTCCAAAAGCAACAATCTGAAGACGGAACGAATGGGAGAAATTGTTAACGAATGTATTCCAAAAGCAACAATCTGAAGACGGAACGAATAAGAGAAATTGGTAACGTATGTATTCCAAAAGCAACAATCTGTAGACGGGACGAATAAGAGAAATTGGTAACGAATGTATTCCAAAAGCAACAATCTGAAGACGGAACGAATAAGAGAAGTTGTTAACGAATGTAGTAAAAAAGCAACAATCTGAAGACAGAACGAATAAGAGAAATTGGTAACGAATGTATTGCAAAAGCAACAATCTGAAGACGGGACGAATAAGAGAAATTGGTAACGAATGTATTCCAAAAGCAACAATCTGAAGACGAGACGAATAAGAGAATTTGGTAACGAATGTATTCCAAAAGCAACAATCAGAAGACTGGACGAATAAGAAAAAAAAAAAAAAAAAAAAAAAAAATTTTTGGGGGGGCGGTAAATGAATGTAATCCAAAAGCAACAATCTGTAGACGGAACGAATAAGAGAAATTGTTAACGAATGTATTCCAAAAGCAACAATCTGAAGATGGAAGGAATAAGAGAAATTTTTAACGAATGTATTCCAAAAGCAACAATCTGAAGACGAGACGAATAAGAGAAATTGTTAACGAATGTATTCCAAAAGCAACAATCTGAAGACGTGAAAAATAAGACAAATTGTTAATGAATATATTCCAAAAGCAACAATCTGATGACGGGACGAATAGGAAAAATTGTTAAAGAATTTATTTCAAAAGCAACAATCTGAAGACGGGACGAATAAGAGAAATTGGTAACGAATGTATTCCAAAAGCAACAATCTGAAGATGGGACGAATAGTAGAAATTGTTAATGAATGTATTCCAAAAGCAACAATCTGAAGACGGGACGAATAGGTGAAGTTGTTAACGAATGAATTCCAAAAGCAACAATCTGAAGACGGGACGAATAAAAGAAATTGTTAACGAATGTATTCCAAAAGCAACAATCAGAAGACTGGACGAATAAGAAAAATTGGTAATGAATGTAATCCAAAAGCAACAATCTGTAGACGGAACGAATAAGAGAAATTGTTAACGAATGTATTCCAAAAGCAACAATCTGAAGATGGAAGGAATAAGAGAAATTTTTAACGAATGTATTCCAAAAGCAACAATCTGAAGACGAGACGAATAAGAGAAATTGTTAACGAATGTATTCCAAAAGCAACAATCTGAAGACGTGAAAAATAAGACAAATTGTTAACGAATATATTCCAAAAGCAACAATCTGATGACGGGACGAATAGGAAAAATTGTTAAAGAATTTATTTCAAAAGCAACAATCTGAAGACGGGACGAATAAGAGAAATTGGTAACGAATGTATTCCAAAAGCAACAATCTGAAGACGGGACGAATAGTAGAAATTGTTAATGAATGTATTCCAAAAGCAACAATCTGAAGACGGGACGAATAGGTGAAGTTGTTAACGAATGAATTCCAAAAGCAACAATCTGAAGACGGGACGAATAAAAGAAATTGTTAACGAATGTATTCCAAAAGCAACAATCTGAAGAATGGGACGAATAGGAGAAATTATTAACGAATGAATTCCAAAAGCAACAATCTGAAGACGGGATGAATAGGAGAAATTGTTAACGAATGTATTCCAAAAGCAACAATCTGAAGACAGGACGAATGGGAGAAATTGTTAACGATTGTATTCCAAAAGCAACAATCTGAAGACGGGACAAATAAGAGAAATTGGTAACGATTGTATTCCAAAAGCAACAATGTGAAGATGGGACAAATAAGAGAAATTGTTAACGAATGTATTTCAAAAGCAACAATCTGAAGAGGGATTGCTATTGGGAAAAATTGTTAACGAATGCATTCAAAAGCAACAATCTGAAGACGGGACGAATAGGAGAAATTGTTAACGAATGTATTCCAAAAGCAACAATCTGAAGACGGGACGAATAAGAGAAATTGTTAACGAATGTATTCCAAAAGCAACAATCTGAAGACTGGATGAATAGGAGAAATTGTTAACGAAAGTATTCCAGAAGCAACAAACTGAAGACGGGACGATTAGGAGAAATTGTTAACGAAAGTATTCCTAAAGCAACAATCTGAAGACGGAACAAATAAGAGAAATTGATAACGAATGTATTCCAAAAGCAACAATCTGAAGACGGGATGTATGGGAGAAATGGTTGACGAATGTATTCCAAAAGCAACAATCTGAAGACGGGACAAATAGGAGAAATTGGTAACGAATGTATTGCAAAAGCAACAATCTGAAGACGGGAGGAATAAGAGAAATTGTTAACGAATGTATTCCAAAAGCAGCAATCTGAAGACGGGTCGAATAAGACAAATTGTTAACGAATGTATTCCAAAAGCAACAATCTGAAGACCGGATGAATAGGAGAAATTGTTAACGAATGTTTTCCAAAAGCAACAATCTGAAGACGTGATGAATAGGAGAAATTGTTAACGAATGTATTCCAAAAGCAACAATCTGAAGATGGGATGAATAGGAGAAATTGTTAACGAATGTTTTCCAAAAGCAACAATCTGAAGACGTGATGAATACGAGAAATTGTTAACGAATGTATTCCAAAAACAACAATCTGAAGACGGGATGAATAGGAGAAATTGTTAACGAATGTATTCCAAAAGCAACAATCTAAAGGCAGAACGAATAAGAAAAATTGTTAACGAATTTATTCCAAAAGCAACAATCTGAAGATGGGACGAATAGGAGAAATTGTTAACGAATGTATTCCAAAAAAAAACAACAATCTGAAGACAGAACGAATAAGAGAAATTGTTAACGAATTTATTCCAAAAGCAACAATCTTAAGACGGGACGAATAGGAGAAATTGTTACCGAATTTATTAAAAAAAAGCAACAATCTGAAGACGGAACGAATAAGAGTTCCAGGCATGAAATATGGCTACACCACATTTAAAGCCTCGCCTAAGTTGACGACCAAAGCAAAGATGGGATTTTGTTTTGGACCCTCGGCAGAGAAAATACTTAGTTTGCGCTTTTGCCCTCGCACCTGTTTTTGCTCCTTTTCAACACGACGGCCGCGAACAGCACAAACCGAGAGCCCTCGAGTTTCCTTGGAAAGGAGGAGTGGGTGGGAGGTGTTGCAGAATCATTGCAGAATCAAATATTTATATTGAATGGTTGCGACTTCGCTCAGTCTACCAACGGGGAGTAATAAGTATCAGGTTTATGAAGCTCCATCATCATGGCAATGAAATCTTTACGTTTTTAATAAAGTCTGACGATATATCAGCTGTCAAAGCCATGAAATCAGAAAGCGGATGCATCAGGCGCGTCAGCGAATGTCGAATTTAAAAAAGCATGAATGCTTTTCATTTTTCTAAACCAAAAGAAATCTGAAATGATCAAGTTTTGCCCTAATAATGTATTCAACTTTGTTCAGATTTGAAATGGTTATGGTTTATCAATTTACTGTGATGGCTAAGAAAACTGCATTTTATATACACGTGCCGTGCGCTCACACACACACACACATATATATATATATATATATATATATTATATATATATATATATATATATATATATATATATATATATATATATAAGTGCCTCAGTGGCGTGGTTGGTATGGTGTTGGCGTCCCACCTCGGTGGTCGCGAGTTCGATTCGCGGTCATTACATTGAGGAGTGAGAGATGTATTTCTGGTGATAGAAGTTCACTCTCGACGTGGTTCGGAAGTCACGTAAAGCCGTTGGTCCCGTTGCTGAATAACCGCTGGTTCAATGCAACGTAAAAATACCATACAAACATATATATATATATATATATATATATATATATATATATATATATATATATATATATATATATATATATACATACCATATATATACATATATATATATATATATATATATATATATTATATATTTTATATATATATATTTATATATATATATATATATATATATATATATATATTACACACATGAAAAAATGCAATGAAAATCATAATTGCCTATCTATTTTTGCCTTTGTCTACAGTTGTGAACCAATATATCAATATAGCAAATGCGTTAGCACTCGTATGTATTGAGCTTCGTTGTAGTCAGTGTCATAAGTATTTTGCCTCTCCTATGTTTTATTTTATTTGTTTCAGTATCTTGATAAAATTGCAAAGCATATTTACATATGTATTTACCGTCCAGAGAATTTCTCATTCCATTTCGAAAGAGGTGGAGCCCCCGGAAGCGTTTGTGACATTGTCTTGGCGAAGCATCTGGTTTAGTCGTTCCTTAAATGCTTCGAGAACCAGGACGAGATTCTTCACTTGCAGAAGGAAATCGAAGCGTGGCTTACAGCCGTGGCCTACGGGGAATGCCCGCATAAGAATGTCCATCTCGTCATCTGATTAAATTCTTGAACGTTCAAAGAATGATGTCTACGGAATGCAAGGGAACTTCAAGAAAAGATTCCGCCATTAAATCCACGCTCGTTGGAAGTTGTTTACGTAATTTTTTTTCATGATGTTTTATCCCTCATTTTCGCTTACTCGGGGAGTAAGCCTAAAAATACTTTGTTGTTGGGGCGTAGGAAAGCCATATAGAAAAACCTAAAAAGGTCTGAAAAGGGTATTTCGCGTTGAGTTAAAGATACAAGAATTTTAGGATAGGATATTTATTATTTATTTATTAGAAGGAAAATGTAAAAAATAAATAATGTGCCGTGCAGAACAATTATTTCTAATAAAATACAGCGTATTTTTTTTAAATTTTCGTTGTGAAACAGCGGGCTATTTGACCGTAGATTTTAGCACGCACCCCGAGTAAGCTGCGGGTCGGGTCCCACCTTATTCTAAAAGAGGAAAAGTCTGATTCTGCTAATTTCGTAAAATCAGGAGCTACAGTAATGTCGTCTGTCGTCGAGTTATAGCATTTACTATTTCCTTCTTTTTTAACAAGTGATCTATCCTCTTTGGATCTCCTGTTATTTTCTGTTACTTATTTCAAATGAACATGATATTTTTGTGAGCCTGAAATTTACGTCATTAATAATAATAATAATAATAATAATAATTATAATAGTAATAACAACAATAATAATCAAATTTTCTCAAGGTGCTTTGCATACTTGTTACCAGTAGCCAAAGTTGTTTTTTTTTTTTTTTTTTTTTTTTTAAATCTTAATATCAGCCACTGCGTCGTAGTCACCACAGGCTGCTAATTTGAAATTGCCTGGAATATGGAGGATAAATCTTGTCTCTTGCATAATTTTATAACAGACTTTTAATGAACTGGTTTTCGTTTTTTGCCATATATTATGTACCTCGCCTTTTTACTTCTTTTCAGTAACTCCAGGTATCACATTTAACGTTTACTGCACCTTTAATGTTTGACAATACTGCCTCCTCCCTAGTTCCCGTCTCTCTCTCTCTCTCTCTCTCTCTCTCTCTCTCTCTCTCTCTCTCTCTCTCTCTCTCTCTCTCTCTCTCTCTCTTGTAGATCGATCTCCCCTCCAAACTTAGAAGATAGCAAAGGGTAATTTTCCATTTTGTGTTTCCAGCATTTAGGATGGTTTAATCAGAGGTGCTTATGCAAATTAAATTACTGTCAAACATATGTAGCTCTCTCTCTCTCTCTCTAATCCCTTCTGATAAAGTCCGGCGCTCGTTGTTTGTTACATGCATTTAAAGTAATATTGAATCGCGCTTCTGCCCTTCAACCTGTCGCCAGCATAATCCAGCGTCAAGGGCCACATCGCTCTCAAAATAGGGTATTTTTTCGTTCTATTTCGAATGTATATATTTTCTTTCGCTTTGCATTTTTCCGCTGTACTACGTAATAGTTCAGTCGTCAGTGCTGAAATAACTAGAATATTCGTCAAGCTGAATTTCAACTTCACACGCTCTCTTTGTCACAAATGGCTCTACGTCTCCTGTGAGTTACTTGAAAATGGGTATCAGCTTTCCTTTCAGTGGTTCCTCCTGATTCGTTTTAGAGGACCTTTATGCTTGAATCGGTGAAGCTGTTATAACAACTCTTACAGCAATGTTATGGTAAGATTTACAGTGGTAGCTGAGATGCTGATACCTCATTTTCTCTCTCTTCTCCTCCTCTCTTCTCTCTCTCTCTCTCTCTCTCTCTCTCTCTCTCTATCTCTCTCTCTCTCTCTCTCTCTCTCTCATATTTCTTTTAGTATTGATTCCTTGAACAGAATACGAGTGTATCCTCACACAAACTGTAATCAGCTTTGGAACGTCAAATAAAATGGAAGAATGGGATTTAAATATACAGTAGAGGATAAGAAGCAGTTAACGAACCTCTGATTGAGGACTGAAGATGTCCCCCCCAAAAAAAAAAAAAAATGAAAATGTAAAAAAGTAAAAAAAAAAAAAAAATGAAAATGTCAAAAAAAAAGGGAAAAAAAAGTCGATTGACAGGATGTTATGAGGCTTCCTGGGAGGAGGAGGAGGAGGAGGGGTTTGGGGGGAGGGGACCCTCCTTTGACGCCACAAAACTCTAGTCGAAATTATACCCACTTTGCGTATGTGAAAGAGACAGTGATTGTCACAAGCGGCGGATGCAGTCTTGCATGAGCTGGCCTTGAATCCTGAGAGTGATGAATCTTGTGACTTGTTGGTAATATTTGGAATGGTAATATAATTTCTTTTCCAGTACTAAAACCTCATTCTCCATTCGCCAAGTTAACATGGGTACGTAGAGAAGAACAACACGAGACATGAAAGAGACTCGTTCTTTAAAGTTCGGCATTCCGTAATTCCAGAAAGAAAACTTGTGAAAACCATAAACCAGAAAGCGAATTTCCTTTGAGGCATTTCAGTAAAACCTCTCCTGTTAAAATGAAGAGAAAGATTGAAATAATATGCCAGGTAAATAATTCACAATCCAACGATCAATGAACGCACCACGATGTCATTGGACAGTAATGATAAAGAATCTGGAGAAGAGACAAATAATCAAAAAACAGTTTTTATTAAAAATGTAGAAAGTGTTAGATAAGCAGGAGGCAGGTAGGTATTAATTCGTTGCCAAAACACCTGGTTTAAGAGGGACTCAAACTTATTTTGAAGGCCATAGAGGGGCTAAAATGTCGAGAGTTAAATATTCAAAGCAGGTGCCTTTAATGTCAAAGCAGTTATCAAGAAATGTGAGCTCTATTCAGAGGAGCTTATCATAAGTGTGTTCTTCTTCCCTCAGTGACCTCAATATGGAGTGTTGAAAATGGCAGCCAGATTCGTCCGATATAATTAGACGCTAAAATCAGATCGTCGTATTTTTTAAAACATCGGATAACAAAGTCCATCGTGGCGAAAAGCAGTAATCCGAAATTGACGCAAAGACTCAAGTCGAGGGGGGAGGCGAACAATAACTCACGTGGGTCGAAAAATATAATCTTTGCTTGTTAAAATGAAAGACTAGAATCTCATTAGTGTAATGTAGAGTTCAGTTCATGGCACCCTATTATATATATACCAGCAGCAAGAGGGTTCAGAGGAAGGAATTACTACGTAGGAAAATTAAGAGAGATCGCACGCAAGTGAGGGAAACGAAAATAAAAGAGATGATTAGGGACCGGGAAATTATGAGTTTATATAATATATATATATATATTATATATATATATATATATATATATATATATATGTGTGTGTGTGTGTGTGTGTGTGTGTGTGTATATATATATATAATATATATATATATATATATATATATATATGTATATGTATGCATATAATCTATTTCAGTATGAAATCACTTTCGCATTCATACTCTAGCAAGGGCTTTTGTAAAGAATGAAGTTTGAAGGTAGTCGTAACGTAGTCTGTGGACTCGTAAAGAGTTTGAAGATTTAAAGAGTTTACGGATGAGGTCAATTAAGGTCGAATAAGGTTCTACAGATGTAAGGGTGGATCCCGTTTTCTGTGCATTTGCGATGGAGAATTGTAGTGCTTTGTCGAGGAGAGTTGTTTCTTGTGATGTATCAGTAATATTTGATGGTTTTTATTAGAATTATATTCGTACAATTGTTCTTTTTATTGAGATCATTTTATTTTTACATTTTTCTGTGAACTACAGCTATTTCAGTGGTTTTAGATATTGATTTGGTTTGATTTTTTGTATGTAATAACGAGATCTGATATTCTCCATTATTATTATTATTATTATTATTATTATTATTATTATTATTATTATTATTATTATTATTATTAAGGTGTAGATCAAAACTTACACAATCCAGTAACCAAGAGCCGCCATAAACACGCACACATACACAAAGAGAGAGAGAAAAAAAGAGAGAAACATATCGCGAAAGACTTTCGGCCGTTGATTATGCACTGCCCCCGTCAAGAGAAAAAGTTGGACTATTATGGACACAAAAGCTAAAGAGAAGAGCGATTTTTACGATGCTGAAAAATCCCAGATGAAAATTGTCTGTTGGGCTTCAATAGAGGGTCAACGGTCAAGGAGAAACGAATGATGAACTGATGGTTTAGGTCTGTGTAAGGTTATACAGACAGAGAGAGAGAGAGAGAGAGAGAGAGAGAGAGAGAGAGAGAGAGAGAGAGAGAGGGAGAAGCGAATGATGTAGGTTAATGCTTTAGGTGTCAGTAAGATTTTATAGTAAAGGAAAATATTCCTCACACAGACAGACAGGACAGACAGGTGTAAGATTGCCTTGTAAAGGAAAATATGACTCACAGACAGACAGGCATGAGTAAGATTATATAGTAAGGGAAAATAATACTCCCACAGACAGACAGACAGGGATGAGTAAGATTATCTAGTAAGGGAAAATATTGCTCCCACAAACAGACAGATAGATATGAGTAAGATTATATAGTAAGGGAAAATAATGCTCCCACAGACAGACAAACAGGGATGAGTAAGATTATCTAGCAAGGGAAAATATTGCTCCCACAAACAGACAGACAAGTATGAGTAAGATTAGTGAGTAAGGGAAAATATTGCTCCCACAGACAGACAGACAGGGATGAGTAAGATTATCTAGTAAAGGAAAGCATTCCTCAGACAGAAAGAAAAAAAATGGAGACGAGTTTGATTTTTAGCAATACATTTACCAATAGAAGTTAAATGTGTAATCTTGAGAGAGAGAGAGAGAGAGAGAGAGAGAAAGAGAGAGAGAGAGAGAAAGAGAGATCATATTGCAAAGTGGGATTACATGTTCAGTATGTTTTGAGGTGAAGGCACAATAAGCTGAAGTATTGTAAACTAAGGATTATTATGTTAGAAATATAACCAGTCGTGTCGGGTAGATTTTTTTTATTTTTTGTCTCGCGCGTCATTTGAACGGAGGGGTTGTATAAAACAAATCCTGATGTATACACACACACACATATACATATATATATATATATATATATATATATATATATATATAGATCTATATATATTTAATATATATATAATAAAAATATATAGTTTATATATTTATATATATATATATAGTATATATATTATATATTAGTTCAAGAGTAAGTACATTAAGGGAAAGAAAATGATTGACAAAAGTTTGCCGTTGAGAGTGCAGTTGCAACGAGGAAAATAATTTCCGCGAGAAAATCATGCCATTAACGTCATATGGACGTTAATTGTTTTATGAAAAAAATGGGAACTGCAGAATGGTTAGGGTAGAGAACAAATGGGTCTAATTATAATCGATGTAAATTGAGATGACGTCAGAGTCGAGTGGGTAGAGAGTGTCATTGATAGACAAGAAACCCTTTTGATATAATAACAAATTCTTCAGTTGCTATCCACAAGCTGTTAGTATGTTGACGCTGTAAGAGAATGAACACAGTTAATGGGTTTCGACTGAGAATACCTGTTATGGTTAAGAGTTTGATAGCAGTGGTTGCATGACTAAGTTCTTTGATAAGGGAGTTGCAGTTACTCTCCAATTTGTTTGTTGCTGTATCTTGATAAGGAAGGAACAGGGCTTCGAAAATCGTGGGATTCTTACTAACCAGTTGAACAGCATTTTAAGAGCAGTTGCGAGTATTCTTATGCATTTGATATGAATGAATGAACTTGTTTAAAATGCATAATGGGTGGTCAATTGGTTAAGAATAGTGCAAACAATTTATGTTGAGAAATATGTAAATATACAAACAGAAGATTAATCTTAAAGGAAGGTTTGAGTAAGGGGATGTATTTATTTGTTTGTATGGAAGGTAAGTGCTATTATTTGTTAAGTTCTTATGTAAACTAAGTGAAGAGGAAACGTTTCATTGCATATCCCATATTATTATTATTATTATTATTATTATTATTATTATTATTATTATTATTATTATTATTATTATTATTATTATTTTTAATTATGATGATGATTATTATTATTATTATTATTCTTCAGAAGCTGAGCCCTATTCATATGGAACAATCCCACAGAGACCATTGTCATGAAATTCAAGCTTCCAAGGAACATGGAGTTCATTCGAAAGAAGTAACAGAAGGAAATGAGAAATACATAAATAATAAAGTAATAAAGGAATACCTTTGCGAAAGGCAAAGTTTGAAAGGCAAAAATGCTTGTAGTAAGAAAATGGAATCCAGACCTTTCACATGATTGATGCTCGTATGGATGATGAGTTAATTCGAGTGGTCCACTTAAAAGTGGTCCTCAGATCGAACGTTTCAAGTGACGGCAGCATGAATGATGGGATGAGTCACGGAATGAGTCAAGGCAGGTGCCAGCCAGGTCGTATCAAACTATGGAGTAGAATGAGACTTGAGTTTTTGTACAGGAAGAGGGCGTGGAGTGACTGGATTTGAACATTCTCTCTCTCTCTCTCTCTCTCTCTCTCTCTCTCTCTCTCTCTCTCTCTCTCTCTCTCTCTCTCTCCTAAAGTAATATAATATATGATCCCTCCCTTCAAAGGTGATAGATCTCTCTCTCTCTCCAAAAGTAATATAATATATGATCCCTCCCTTCAAAGGTGATAGATCTCTCTCTCTCTCTCTCTCTCTCTCTCTCTCTCTCTCTCCAAAAGTAATATATAATTCCTCCTTTCAAAGGCAATAGATCTCTCTCTCTCTCTCTCTCTCTCTCTCTCTCTCTCTCTCTCTCTCTCTCTCTTTCCAAAAGTAATATAATCTCTCTCTTCTGAGGCAATAGATCTCTCTCTCTCTCTCTCTCTCTCTCTCTCTCTCTCTCTCTCTCTCTCTCTCTCTCTCTATAATGTAATAAATTGTGAATTCACCCATATCATTCACATTGGTCTTTATAAATTTTGGTTAATTGCCTACCTACTCTCAACAGTTTTCTCGTCAGTTATGAGACTCTTAATTGCGCTGACGTTCGCCTTTTCATTTTGGTCATTTAATTGAGCTCAGCTTTATTATTTCCAGCTAAGCTGGTGTATTGATATTAATGACTTTGGTCTTCATGTCAATGAATTGAATATCTCTTACGTTTATTGTCGCTTTTTCGTTCTGACCCCTCCCGACTGTTCATCGAGTTCGTTGTAAAGGATTCATGATGATGATGTCAATAATTATTCTGATAATGTGGAGTTATTAACTTGAGTAATGGTGTACTTAAGGGTTTTTGGAGCTAATGACCATTTATAGTTTCAGTAACCCCAGCGCTTTCTTATCATTTTTACTTCATGCACCAGGTTTTTATTTGGAACTCGTTTGCATACCCGAGAACAGGATTGTATTGGGGTATTCAAGAGGTTTCATAAGTTCATAAGGCAACAGTTTAGAAAGCGAGATTATTATGGAAAATATACTTTGAGAATAAGCTTCAATAGAAGCAAACGATTACAGACGAAACGCTTATAAGAAATTGCACCTTAAAAAGATGAAGATTAATGTTAAGTAAGTATATCTTAGTTTAACCAGATCACTGGGCTGATTAACAAGCCCTCCCTGAGCTGGCACGGAGGATTATATTATTTTACATGGCTAGGAACCAATTGGTTACTGAGCAGCGGGACCCACAGCTTATTGTGTGATCCGAACCACATTATGCCGAGAAATTTAATATCGAATCGCCAGAAGTAAATTCCTCTGGTTCCGCTTTGGTAGATGGGGAGGGAACGTGGGCTACCGGATTGATAGGCGAGTACACAACCCTCTCGTCCAATAGGGAACCAAAATGAAGAATTGCACTTTTGAGCGAAGGTGGTTGTGTGTCGACAGAGAAGGAGTATTTTGAATAGTTTCTGACTCTAGAAAATATATATACATTTTGAAATTCTGTGCAAGTGAGTGTTGCAGATCCAAGGAACGCAATTCGGAAGCTGGAAATTGTATGCAGTTACAAGAGAGGTGTTCTGATATGGCAGTGATATTGTTACTGACTGGGCAAGGGAACGGTCCAGACGAATGGCCTTCAAGGAACAATTTCATATTTTGACAAGGAAAGGTGATATTGCATTGCTTTGTGAAACTGGTGAGGAGAATATGATACAGGTGAGGGAATGACGGAAGCAGCAATGTGGGTTGAGAAAAATATGACACAATATTTTGTGTATTGCTGAGGACTTCTGCTGGATTCTGTAGGTTTATTGAAAAGCCACAAGTTTCAAGAGGGAACTGAAGCTTGTGCTGTAATAGGACGATGGGGGAGTGAAGGGTATTTTGTCTAGTTAATTGTCAGGGAGAGGTATTATATGTTTACATTAAGTGTTGTTAAGTCATTCGAGTTGGTGATAATGGAAGAAAAAAAAGTTGAAGATACCAGCGAAAGAAACTGAAATTTTTTTTAAGAGGCGCAAAGGATATTACTATATGGATAGTAGGATAGTGTAAGTAGTCCATTTTTTGGTGTTATGTAATATGAAAATACCGTTGCTATAATTAGTTGCTTTTTGTGGTATTTTGGAATAAATTTGATGATGAGAGAATAGGTGACTCAGTGGGTGAAGGTAAGGAGGAAGCAGGAACTCTGCAAGAAGCTTGGAAGAGCAGAGGAATGTCGTCAGCTCAGATGTGAGTATGTAAGGTTGTCATGCCAACTTTCTCAAATGAAATTAAAGGGATTAAAAGTTAGATATGGAATGATAATAAAAAAAAGGAAATGAAGAAGCAATAAGGCATGGGAAATCAAGAAATACAGGAATAAAGCAAAAGATGTAAAGAAATTATTAGCAAAAAAAGAAAAAAAACGTGTGTCATGAGTATCCCTGCTCATTTGTAGGTAATCGAAAACAGATTATTAATCCAGACTTTTTTTAATGGAAAGGAGGAAAGGGAGATCGAGGAAATGCTGATGGAAAAGGTGTGGGAACACAAGGGCTCTTAATTCACTAGAGAAAGACGGAGCCTAGGTGGCGTTGAAACGTCAGCAGCTGGTTTGATTTTCTGCGCAGTTTTGTCTTTGCAGCGACTGGTGCTCTGTTTTAACGGGGGCACTCCCTCCCATTCAAGGGAATGGCATAAGGAATCGGTGCAATTTGCAATACATCGTAATTTGCAACGTAAACTGTTGTTTACTAATGCTGCTTTCTCAAGTGTGATTGGCAGCATGAGCATTTGGCGTCTATCAGAATATGTTCCATCCGGTGGTTGTATTTTCTGTGAAAGTGGTATTTTTTTAATGTTTAGCTATTCCCTACGTTATTCTGCACTGCAAATATTCTATTATCATCACCGAAATTTCTCATTTTCCTTGATATTTAAATTATCTACACATTTTCTGTAATTAATGTGTAGATAATTTAAATATCAAGGAAAATGAGAAATTTCGGTGACGATAACGTCTGACAGCATTAAGAACCTGTTGCATAATCGGTATATGCGATGATTCTTTTCTTTATGTATGATTGGAACACGCAGAAAGGCGAGAGCAAGACTTTATGTTTGATTGGAACACGCAGAAAAGCGAGAGCAAGACTTTATGTATGATTGGAACACGCAGAAAAGCAAGAGAAAGTCACGACATAGACCAAAACAAGTAATAACTACTAGGAAGTCAGAGAAGGACGAATAAGCGAGTCCGGAAATGATACTTGTCGCTAGTTAACTTTTCAGTAGGAGGGCAGCGCTTACAATGTGACGTGACTAACGGCCCTGTAGGAGGTGCGAGAGGTTTATATGCTCTGCATCCTTCCTCCTCCTCCTCCTCCTCCTCCTCCTACCTCTCCTCCTCCAAATAAACCTTCCTCCTCCCTCCTCCTCCTCCTCATGTAAAGGTTTTGGTGAGTCTGACTCTTCGTCGCTTCTTTTTCTGTTAGTTTTCGATCTCCAATTTTGCAGTTTTAGTAGGTTTGCAGAAAAAGAATCTTTTTAAGGATTTTTATTTTATAGGAGGTGTTCGTAGGAGAAATTTGTTCAGGAAATTATTATTATATTAATAATAATAATAATGGAGACATCATTGTTTTATTATTTAAATGCCAAAAACCATTTGAATTGTATAATTATTTATATATATATATATATATATATATATATATATATATATACATATATATATATATATATATATATATATATATATATACGATTTCTTTTTATAAAATGAGAAAGATACTGAACCGTGAATATCATCATTTTATCTTTAATAAACAAGATATCAAAGAAATCAACAACAACAGGAGAGGGGGGGGGGGGCGTGGGGTTACTGCAAGGGAGATATTTAAAGCTCAGCTTATTCTGGCTTGTTTTTCTCTGTTCCTTTTCATCTCTCATTCTTTCTTTCCTTCACTCTTTCTCTACAGACAAAAATACTGCTCCGATCTCGTTCGTGTATTATTAGCGTGACGTCTCATATTTTTCCACTCTGATGCTGCAATTAGGGTGATTTCGTTGTTTGAGAGAAAAGTTCGAAGGCTCCCAGGTGGAAGTTAGTTTATATTCTTAATTAAAAAACCGACTCGGATTTACTCCCCCTCCTCCCCCCTCCCCCAAGTAGGGCCACGGGACATAATTTCGGACAAGCTTAAAGATGAGGATCATGTCGTAAGTAACCGCTGGAAATATTCTTCAAAGGCCAGCAGTGAAATGCAAGTATAATTACATGTTGCCTGTCCTTTGTACTTCTATTCAATTTTAATATTTTACCGTAGTTATTCAGCTATATTCCACGTAGGAAAAATAAAGATTTTTTAGTTACAATATGCCTAACGGTTTCGTCATCCAACGGACCTGTTCTTGGGCATAATCTAACCAAAACATCTTTCATTTTCCTCTGTGGAATGCAGCTGAATAACATATTCAGGTGTAAGAAGATTACCAGTATTACTGTAGTCATAGATATTAATCAGTTTCTCAGTTACTTACACAACAACAAGAGCACGCCTTCAAGAAGTGATGATACTCGAGGAAAACCCTCAAAGTGGTATTTTCCATTTTAATTGTTAATTTTTTCCTCGGTCCCTAACTGCAACTACTTTTGTTCCTTTCACTGTACCTCCTTTCATATTCTTTATCATCCATCTTACTTTCCACCCTCTCCTAGCACTTGATTCATAGTGCAACTGCTTTGAGGTTTTTCTCCTGTTACACCTTTCAAACCTTCTACTGTCATTTTCCATTTCAACGCTGAATGACCTCACAGGTCCCTATGCTTGGCCTTTGGCCTAAATTCCCTATTCAACTCAACTCAATTGCTCATTTTTTAAACTTTGTATTTTTGCTTTTAATTTCTTTGTAAACTTTGTCGTTTTTGGCAGAAAAGAATTTATCTAAGAAAAGAAAAGAAAAATTCCTCGTAAAATAGACAAGTCATCATTGCTTGAAGCTCTGTACCGTAGCTATACAATTCTCCACTGAGCAGCAACCAAATTTGCTGCATGCTGGTATAATAGAAAAAAAAAAGCATAAACCCAAATGGTTACGGAAACAGAATTATGTTATTAACTCGAACTGTATATATATTTCTATTCCTATAACTTATTTTCTCCATGGGTTTCAATGAGCAGTTGTTATTCATTCATATCCAAAGAAGAAAGCTGAAGGTTTAGTGGTATTTAGTTAAACGATTCGTCTCCTGTGGTAAAGCGCTTATGGCGAGGCAACACAATAACGCGGAGTTGTGGGGAAGTGAGTGAGGTTCGTATTGAATAAACTGCGCGGGAATATCAATGGAAATGGAATAACTGCCGTTGAAAAACAAATTGGCCCAACAATAACGGGAGGCCATTCAGAGCGGAGGAATTTTACTCCTCCGGTCATACGAGCTGCTTCCCTGTGAGGATTCCGAAAGCCCCCATCCTGGAGGCCGTCGTTGTGATATACAAATTCTGCTTCGTTTCGTTCTTTCAGTTATTGCCCAATTAAACTGACAGAATCTGCGTTTTCCTTGTTGCATTCAGATGGACGGGAGCTATTACATATCTGCTGGATGGATCGTGAATTGGTACGATAAAAAAAAACCTATCTGATTGTCACTTTTGTTTTTGCCGAAAATAATTCGGATATGATCGGTAAGGCGTTATTCATTTTTATCAGGATTTTTGAGGAATTGTTTGTTATTGTTATTTCTGTAAAGAATTTTACCAACTTACCGTAATTGTGAAGTCTGAGTAAACTTCATTTATGTTACGTATACGTTTATCATTTCTTGAAAGAGTTAACATCGTTCCGGAACTGTCAATATTGGCTAAACTGCATTTATATTAATTATACGTGTTTATCTAGTTACATTTACTGATTACAGCCCGTAAGCTAAATTACTTATGTTCAGATTTTTTATTATTACCAAAGAATCTTGCGAATTTAATCCTTCGCTGAGACTAAGGCCAACAGATGCCCATTTGATATCCTGCCAAGCAAAGGTTTCCATTTCAGCGCTGAATGGCCTCATAGGTCCCATATTCAATTCAATTCAGTTCTATATACCTTCCTTCCTACAACCTAAGGATGAACACCCGGAAGGATATGGGCGCACGCACCTAAGAAACAGGTAGCTAATGGGCCAGTCGTCTTATTCCGTTTGGAGAAAAATTCCAGTCAAGCGCAACTTGGCAGTGGTGGTAGTCCAGACAATCAGGTGAAGGTCGTGACTTTTCATTATAGAGAGAGACTGAGTCGTCACTGTGTCAGTGATCTCATAACGGCTCCCGACCCGGTCGTTATCTGCTGCCTCGTGACCTGAATTCAAAGCTGTGGTTCAAGTTCACGAAGGGCGCCGTGAAGTTTTGTGCTTTTCTGTGCTTCCAAAATACTGTCGCTGATTAAATGATATCTGCGCCGTGATTTCGTAAAAGCGCAAGGAATTTCCGTGTGATGGTGGTGTGTATATATATATATATATATATATATATATATATATATATATATATATATATATAATATATATATATATAATCATTTGTGGTATGTTTAAATTCAGTTGAAAACACATTTTTATTTTTTTTAGTGTAAATCAGGGATGTTACGTATTTTTTACTGAAGTTTTGTGAACAAGTGTGTAAACAGAAGCAAGTGTGATGGGAAAATCGTCATGGTATTTGCTATGCAATTAAGCGCTCATGGTACTTAAGACTCTTGCCTTCTTGACTTTTATTTTCTTTTAAATAATGATTACCCATTTATTTTATTGTTCATAAGTAATTTTTTTATTTCTTTTTATATTATTATTATTATTATTATTATTATTATTATTATTATTATTATTATTATTATTATTATTATTATTATATCAGCCCGATTTGAGTTCATATATCAAAATGGTAGCAGGTTCATCCTTTTTTTTTTACCTCCTCATATTTTTAGAATATTTCCTGCCCAGGATGCGCTGCTACCCATATCGTGGGGGCCTTGGGGAAAGGGAGGGGGGGAGGGACTCCCTCTCCTTATCTTTTAGCTGCCGTATTTCTTTCTTAGTCCTTTTTTTTGTGGGAGGGAAAAGGGCGGAAGGGGCAAGATATTTTAACCTCAGCAGCTGGCCGTTTCATTCCTTGCTTTATCGTATCCTTTCCTTCCCTTATTTTGGGTGAAGGTTTTTTTTTTTTTTTTTCTTCTTCTTCTTCTTCTTCTTCTTCTTCTTCTTCTTCTTCTTATTAAAGGTGATGAGTAAGTAACTTTTTTTAAAAAGTAACTTTTTTGCAAGTAATTTTTTTGTAACTTTTTCTGTACATTTTTTTTTCCCGGGGCAACTTCTGGCAATCATGATTAATCCGCTTACTCACCGATTACTGGGGAAACTTTCGAGAAACTTTCTCTCTCTCTCTCTCTCTCTCTCTCTCCTCTCCTTTTCTCTCTCTCGCTCTCTCTCTCTCTCTCTCTCTCTCGGCTCGTTGGCTTTTATGATCCTTTCGTACCTTGGAAGATTTGCGGAGGACCTAGCGAAATTCCCAAATTAGGCGGGAAGGGGGCGGGGGAGTGGGGAGGCGGTTATTCTAAACCAACCGCAGATTGTTTTCGATGCATGAGAAAGTTTTGTGAATTTTATAGGCCATGCACCCTATGTGAAATTTTGGCCTTATGTATGTATGTATGTATGTATGTATGTATATGTATATATATATATATATATATTATATATGTGTGT
>NC_061110.1:90631198-90671198 GCF_015104395.2 Macrobrachium nipponense | reverse complement strand
AGCAGAGGTTGAATGGCCATCTTCCCAGCAACAACAACTAGCACAACAACAGCAAGCAAAAGGAAGGACACGCTTAATTGGCAACAACAGCCTTCTCCAATCGTCCGTGTATCTGCTGCAAAGTGCCATAAATATAAACACTTGCAGCGAGAACCGAGTGACTCACGCGCAAAAGCTGTCGTTAAAAACTGAGGAATATTTCCCCCAGACATTTTTACCAGTTTCTGGGGGAAGAAACATTAAAACTTGAATCAGCTTCTTGTGGGCATGTATTTATTACCAGACATCCTCCTGGCAGCCACCTGTCTGTGCCTGCCTAGTAACTCCTATCGGAAAGATTTTTACTTTACTGGAGTGTTTGTACACTCGGCAGCTCTCACTCCAAACCAAGTAAATGCTCCCTTGTTGTGAGTTATGTAATGACTTGGCCCAGTCAAATTTGAGAAAACCTACAATAAAAATTGATGCTTAGGTAAGCGTACTTCTTTAGAGAGAGAGAGAGAGAGAGAGAGAGAGAGAGAGAGAGAGGAGAGAGAGAGAAGAGGTGAGGGGGAGACTCAAATCGCGAGGTTGACAGGTTCTGCACACCTGCTGTTTGAAGTCTTTCATTAATGCAGTCTTCTGTCACCCTGTGTTGATTGCCATTATCAGTTATGAGCTGACAGATACTACTGCCTCCCACAAACACCCCCACAGTGACTACACTTTTGATGGTCACGTTTGAAAGCATGTGACTGAATTTGGATGTTGCTCTCCGTCCATTCATGATTTTGAAGCTTATCGGTCGTAGGTTCATTGTGGTTTTAATGTGTTTCGTGTGACACTTGTCTTTCTTTACCAACACACTCACGTGAATGGGTGACGTTTCACTCGCAAAGTCAGGGTGAAGTCGAGGGTAAATTGACCTCCGAATTCACGTGTGATATAATACTGTAGTTGATTGTTTATTATAACTAGCAAAGTCACATGTGATATAATACAGTAGTTGATTGTTTATCATAAGATATACTTTTTAGTTCTAGAGACAAGGAAAAAATCATTATATTGTATTTATCTGGCAAGGAAATAGTCTGTATGTCTGTCACTCTTGAATGATCATCGTTGAACATAGCTCGCCAAACATGGAGACACCCACCTACTAGAGTTCATATTTGTGGAAACAAAAAAGTCCCTCAATTGGCAGTCACCTGTGCTTTCATGGAATATAATTTGATGGCCCTCGCCTTTTTCTTAAAATCTCGCTTTGATTTACGTACCTGTGTTCTTTATCTATAATTTTACTTTTAATTTACGTACGTGTGTTCTTTCTCTATAATTGTGCCATATCTTTCATTCAAACCCACTTATGTGGACAGCCCCTAAGAAACGGGACCAATTTATTCACCCTGACGAACCTTATTGCTCTCCTTTCTTCTGTAGCATCGCTTGGAATGTCCCTGGTTTTCGTAATTCAAATATGGCTTTTCCAGAGTTGCTCTATAGCCATTATTGTGTAGGCAAAGACATATTCACTCTGTATTTCCCTTTACCTTCTATTGTACTTCCTAATGAACACCTTAATATTCTTTGGAAGCTTGAATTTCAAGTCGGTGGCCGTTGTCGTTGTGGGCTTGTTCCATATGAGTAAGTTTATCTTCTGAATAACAACAACAACAACAACATTGGGGCTGGTAAGTCGTTGGATGGGTGACCGCTCTCCTGGTCGTTGATTCCTTGGGAAAGGATTTTTACCGTAATTTCCTCAGTCTACTCAGCTGTAAATGAGTACCTATTCCATGATGGGGTAGGGTCCAGCTATGGGTTAAATAGCAAAACTCAGCAAAATGATGGAAAGAAATGAAGGATTAAACGACAACGACGCAAATGGAACCTCTGGCAACAGAGGAGCTTCGTCCGGCAGCCAGGTATTCAGCGCAGTTGAAGGGGGAAACGGTCAGGTACTTGGAGGTCGTCATCCAGCAACTGACCACCACAACGACAGTAACCAACAGCCAGAGAATGGAGCTACAGAAGCAAACCAGAGGAAGAAATGGACAAGAGAAGAAAATAAGGAAATAATAATAATAATATTTGGCCATCACATTTCAGGAAGTTGTGGGGATAATTTATCTTAGGTCTTACCATTTTAAAGACTTTTTTTCTATGTTTTAGGATATAGGAAAGTCTTTATTAGCCAGCCAGACTTGCACGGTTCGTGTGAGTTCATTTACATTTCGGCGTCGACCCTGTATAATCATCTGCTCTGCATAACGGCACTGGTGCGGAATGGAACATCTGGTTTTCTTGACACTTGGATCATACCATTCAGGTGTGTGTGTGTGTGTTTTTATTTTTTATTGCAGTGAACGTCTTTCTGCTTTTAAAGAATTCTTCATGATATTTAGAATGGAAAAGTGGATAAGAGCTTAAATGGACTCAAGGAAAAAGCTAAGGAAATCCAATTTATTTAGTCGAAAGATTGAAACTGGCCACGGCACACTTTAGCGTATTGAAATTCCATTTGCACCCAATTTCTTTTACTAATCTTTTTTTTATCACGATTTAACCTCCGATACATTTCTCTAGTATTTTTTGTCTCTTGTTTTCATGCCTCCTCCTCCTTCTCTTAGTTTTCAAGGCCACCAGTGCAATTTGGCGTTTTTAACTCAACATGCGTTCGAAGCAGCTGTATAATTCCTGCCCAATTCTGGCTCTTAAGGTTTAGGCAATCCCAAACCGACGGTTGCTTTAATTTCATGGTTAATGTCTCAGCTACTGATTTTAACCAGCCAAAAGAGGCACTTGAGTGAGGAATGGATATTAAACACGGCTTTGGAATAGAACATGTCTAAACTCTAAATTCCTATGGAGTTTGTTCATACTTATTGGGAAATTGAGTGAAAATTGTTATGCTTTAATAACAAATTGATAATGCCTATTTTGAAATGAAAATTATGTCATCAAAGAATTTAATAGAGGCACGAGACTACTCTATTATGAAATTGCGTCAGTTTTAGTTCGATAGAAAAAAAATAACTTGATTTGGTGTGAAATGGAAAGTTTATATCCAAGTGCTTGCTTGTGTGTCTTGGTAGGTGAATTAAAACGCAAAAAGATGTCTCTTGCCTTTTTTAATATCGTGGGATAGCGCCTCAGTGGCGTCGTCGGTATGGTGTTGGCGTGCCACCTCGATGACCGCGAGTTTGATTCTCGGGCATTCCACTGAGGGGTCTGAGATATTTATTTCTGGTGATAGAAGTTCAATCTCGACGTGGGTTCGGAAGTCACGTCAAGCCGTTGGTCCCGTTGCTGAATAACCATACTGGTTCCATGCAACGTAAAATCACCATATAAACAAACAATATTGTGGGATGTATATTGGGTTTGGAAATGATGTTGTCGCGTTCGAAAGATTCTCTGTGACTGTACTGACGTGATTTCTAAAAGAAAAAGCCCTGAGCCTTTCAACATTTTAGTTTGTGAATATTTAACTTTAAATGTGCGGTATTCCATGTCCGTTTGAATTTATGATGCGCATCTGCGATGTGGCCTCTGCGATCCCTTCAGAGTGATAGCATGCATTTAAAATCATTAGGAATAAGTCGGGTAATTTCGTGGTTTAATCATCATTCGCTTGATTTTGTTGCATTAAATGACATCTAGTCGAAATATCACTTGAAGTATCTGTCTGGCGTTGGTAGTAGTACTAGATTCAGCAAAGAAATGCATGTAGTACATACTGCTTACACCCACCTCACACACTCACAAGATAGATATATATATATATAATATATTATATATATATATATAGATATATATATATATACTGTAAATTTTCAGAATGCGCCAATCAAATCCTTAACTACCTCAACATCGTAAAGTAAATAAACAGATAAATAAAGGAATAAGTAGGAAGATTATCATATATATATATATAATATATATATATATATATATATATATATATTATTTAAACTGATGTACAGTAAATTTTCAGAATGCGCCAATCAATCCTTAACTACCTCAACATCGTAAAGTAAATAAACAGATAATAAAGGATAAGTAGGAAGATTATATATATATATATATATATATATATATATATATATATATATATAATATGTAATATATATATAATGTATTCTTTTATTTATTACTTTACGATGTTGAGGTAGATAAGGATTCCAACGGGGCATTCTGAAAATTTACATAAATCAGTCAAAATAATTGCACGGGGAAAGAAGCTGTTATTTGCGGAAGTGAGTGCAGAGAAGGGGGTGACTGAGCAAATGGATCTTATAATCAAGTATGAGAAACCTTGTCTGAAGAGAATCCACTGTTGGAAAGAGCTTTGTTGTGTGTAGTAGTTATTAAAGCTGGAGAGGTTGGTGTGAAATAGAAAGTATGTTATGATTTTAAGACTGATGTTGGATATAATTGCAAGATAAATGATTGTATATTGGAGTATGAGTAATGTTGAAAGTGA
This sequence comes from Macrobrachium nipponense, assembly GCF_015104395.2. Taxonomy (NCBI): domain Eukaryota; kingdom Metazoa; phylum Arthropoda; class Malacostraca; order Decapoda; family Palaemonidae; genus Macrobrachium; species Macrobrachium nipponense. Next base: position 90,666,733 of record NC_061110.1, on the reverse strand, counting down.
AAAATGAGAAGATACAAAAATGTAGCAATGGAAAGGGTAGGTTTGTGAGAATCAGATGGAAGTTTAAGATGATTTTGTCATGTTGAGAGAATAGAGGACTCTTGGCAGTTGGAGAGGGAGTTATTTCGAAGTGTTGATGATAAGGGTAGATGTAGTACACCTGGAAGGCTAGGGAGAGAGAAAGTATGTTTATGTGGGGTTAGATGTGCTGCTGATTAACCATTTGTTCAGGTAGTTGAAGTGGCTTAACAAGAGGTTTGGAAGCAAAAGTGCCGTACTTCGACGTGGTATTTTAACATGCTGTTTTTTTTTTTTTTTTTTTTTTTTTTACTGAATTAAAAGGGGTATTCTTTAGGAATGTGCCGTAAACATTTACCACATAAATATTGTTTTGCAAAACGTGGCTCCAGTGCCAAGCAGATAAATATGTAGAATTCGAGGAAAACACATCTGAATTCGAAGCAGAAGCCGAGAGGCGTTTCTGTTTTAATGGAGCACTGTAGTTTCGAGGTCCCTGTTGATCGTTAGATTTAAATAGACGTGGTGAATGCGATCAGAAGATTACATACACACACACAACACACACACATATATATATATATATATATATATATATGATATCTTATATATATATATATCTATAAATATATATATATATATATATATATATATATATATATATATATATATATATATATATATATATTTACTAACTCGGACAAAAATATTTTGGCTCAGTTACGGACAAACAGGCATGAAAACACAAGACGTAAACCGCTTATCATCACAGACACAGACATTTCTTAAGCTAATCGGATATTTTCCCAATAGGAGGATAATACAGCATCAAAAAGAAATGTACGAGAGAGAGAGAGAGAGAGAGAGAGAGAGTTGAATCAGTTCCAGTGAATGTAATGTATGACATCTGTCCCGGGAAGCAACAGAGCGATTGCGTAAAAGAATTGGAAAAGAGGGGGAGAGATAAAAGGAGGGGAGCTCCTACAAGTGGTATCCGCAATGAAGCTTTTGAGAGAGAGAGAGAGAGAGAGAGAGAGAGAGGACCCATAACAGCGTAGGATTTAGGTAGGATGGAGATGCACTCTTGATGAAGGGCGTCCTATTGTGAATGGATGACATAGGGAGCGGTAGGACGCTGGGACTTTGTTTGTTCGAAAGGAATTTCTGTGATGGAAGGCATCTTTTATGCTTTAAAGGTCTTTACTGAGTCGTTGCTTTCGTGTACATAACAGAATTTAGCCGTATACGAATGGTTGTGTATATGTATGTATGTATGTACTATGTATGTGTATGTATTATATATTTATATATTAATTTGTTGCTATATATATAATATGTATATATATATATATATATGTATATATCGATCGGAGCATAGCCCCTTATAACAGAGGGTATGGCCTTCATGTTATCAAGGGATGATGGATAGATCACGAATGTATACCAGGTCAGTAATGTTGTGCACAAGAAAAAAAAATTTAATTAATAAACAAAGTAAGAGACACTCATATTAAATGAAGGAGCCAATCTATAAGTCAGTCCAAGGAATATTTTAAAAGTATATTGTTAGAGATATTTCTCAGCTAGTTACAGAGAAAAAAAACTGCCTCCCCGCAGAGCATGTAAGCGCAATTAGCCGGAGGATTTTGATGTTTTGCCCTTTCTGTTTTGATATTTTTTTTTCCTTTTTCTGAACAGAATAGTCCATAACATGACTGTAAATTCATTTTTATATAGGATTACAACACTGATTTATTCAGTGGTTAATCACAGTGAAGTAAAGAGTGACTTTGTTTAGCATGGAATGTTGAGTTTAATTTATTTATTTATTTATTTACAGCATTTCAGTTTTGTGTAGGGCACCTCTTTCATATTCTCCACTTCAGGGCTAGATATTAGAGCCACATTTTAATATAAAACGTAATTAGCATATGCAACCCTAGGCAAAGGCCGAAGTGCAAAGCGTTTCGGATGCGAAATGGAATTTTTCGTGCCAACGAATACGAAACATTAAATGGAAAAGGTTTTTGCGTAGAGTACTCAAAAGTCTGCCCTTGTGGCAGGTCGTTAGTGACGCTGAGCGCCTCGGTGGCGTGGTCGGTTTGGTCTGGGCCTAACACCTCGGTGCGTGGTCGGTTTGGTGTTGGCCTAACACCTCGGTGGCCGCGAGTTCGATTCTCGGTCATTTCCATTGAGGCGTAAGAGCTGTATATTTCTGGTGATAGAAGTTCACTCTCGACGTGGTTCGGAAGTCATGTCAAGCCGTTGGTCCCGTTGCTGAATAACCATACAGATTCCATGCAACGCCAAAACACCATACAAACAAACAAGTGACGCAAAGTTGAATAAGCTTGATACCAGAGTGTTTAAGGATTATAGCTCTCATCCAGAGTATTATTATATAACTGAGGTCAGAGTGAAACAAATGTCGAGCCTGAGGGAAATAGAATGGTAAATGCTGGAAACAGCCTTTCCACTCAGCTTCTTGTTTGAACAAACGATAAATGGTTTATCTAATTAAATGCATTTACATAAAGCACGAAATGACTCCTGAAGCTCTTCATCTGCCATATACAATAATTCTGACGAGTGGTTATTAATCTTAACGGAATATTGTAGTTATTATTCTTACTTTAATGGCATTCGGGCAACGATGTTCATCCTCTTGCCTAATCGTTGTACAGGGTGTCCACAAAGTCCCAGTACCATTACAACTATTTATTGCTTGTAATGGTACTGGGACTTTATGGACGCCCTGTATAACGAATGGGCAAACAATTATTAAATAACACCCATTGAATTTTGAGGATGCTGCTGGAGGACGTACCAAAATCCGAATGAAGCAATGTCGTTGCCATGGTTATTTTCAGGTGAATAAATTGCTCTGCAACATAGGTGTTGACAGGTCAATTTCCGTAAATGGGGAGGGGAAAAAATTTCCCGTTTCCAGATGACTACTTGAACAGTTTTCAATACGCCGTAATGAAGGGGAATATTATTGCCGTTAAATCTGTTGTGTTAATCAACAGCATATGGATGAACTCTTCATACAAGTTCCTGATTTTTGTTGTCTTTGTTTTTCCTTCTTCCTCTTCTTCTTCTTATTTTATTGTATGCTATTTGGGGATACAGTTCTTTGTTTTGACTCAGTGTTTGTAATATGATTTAATAACAGGTAGTTTGCTTCCCCTTATGGGATAGTGTCGTCAGTGCACCTCCCGCTGTGCGCTGTATTACTTGAGGTTCTTTGCAGCTTTCCTTCGACCACGACTACCAACCCCATTTCATTCCATTTACTGAACTCCGTTCATATTTTTTTCCATCCATCTTACTGTCCACCCTCTCCTAACAATTGTTGCGTAGTGCAACTGCAAGATCTTCCTCTTATTATACCCCTTAAACCTTTCAGCCTTGAATGACTCCATAGGGACCAGCGCTTGACAGGTGGTCATAAACTTCTATTCCAGTAATAACAGGAACTGAATAGAAAACTGATATTGGACGAGATAGCGAGCTGTTGTTTTTCTTTAAATTGATCATTATCTGACCATTCCCTTGTTCTCCCAGTTCTTGAGTGGGTGGGGTTGAGCTTCGCCACTTTTGTTGCGAAAATTTTTCCATAGCAAGAAGTAATTAAATTATGGATAGTAAGTAATGCTGCAAAAACAACGTACATCAAACACAATATGTTTCGAATTCCAAACAAGAAGTCTGAAACCAATTACAGATCAGTTGAATAAAAAAAAAACTTTTTACAAACAAATGACACAGTTTACAAGATATTGAGCATACAGAATATTGCAGCAAAAAAATTAAGGGACGAAAAATTAAATGATCAAGTTCAGCGATAACATGAAAGACGTAAGTCAGTCAAAGGCAGTATAAAGTTCGCAGAATGAATAAACGACATTTAAGTCCTCTTTGTCAATGCGTTTTGCTACCGTCGCACCTGTGTATACATGTGAGACATGCATGCTTGAATTAATTCATTTTAATAGAAAATCTTACGTTCAAACGACTACAGTTTCATTTCCCTTAGCTGGCTTCTTTCTCGAGGCAAGAGCAACATGATAATATTTTATTTTATTAAATTTTTTCATTTATTTATTCCAAATGATCGTCTGAAGACAAGGTGAGTTGAAGTGAACGGAACTGAACAAATATTGTGTATTTAAAGATGAGTGATAACTGAACCTTCAATATTCCTGTGCGGATCTATATCATATACGAGATTTGTATCCTTACTTTGCAGGTTTGAACGCTGTAAAAACCTTGATTCTTTTATTGAAACTTGAGAATATACTCCAACGTGGCTGGCCATTCACAGTCGTATAAGCAGGTCGTTCAATATTCATTTAATATTCTAATTACGTGTAAGCCTCAACTTTATAAAAACTACAGTAACAGCACTTAGTGATGAAATGGTTTGTATTTAAGGTGACTTATTTCATCTACAAAATAATATTGATATCCCAAAAACGCAAAGCTACTTTCTTTTCGTTGTCAACACATAAGACAGCAGTTACTTTAAAAAAAAATTTAAATAAGTAACTGAAATGCATTTTATCGCGGTTTTTAATTTAACGGTGTTCAATTTTTATTTCATAAAGGTTTAATTGTTTATTTCTTTATCTTTGCCTATTTTGTTAACGAAGTTGTCTCTGTTTGGCGTTCCTTTTTGATGGGCTTACTTATGCTCGCCAAATAATAATAATAATAATAATAATAATAATAATAATAATAATAATAATAATAATAGTAAGAATAATAATAATAATCAACAATTTTTGTAAATACATTTCGTTATTGTACAAAAGATAAAATTAATTTCGAACTGTGTTTACGTTAGAATAATAATAATAATAATAATAATAATAATAATAATAATAATAATACTATAATGGGCGTAATGTCTGTCTGTTTGTCATTCAATCACGGCCAAACGGCTTGTCAGATGGGCATGAAACTTGGCAGGGTTATGGTGGGGACCCCTAAGATGGTTTGTAATAGGGTTTCATCCAACCTACCCCCCTCCTTTGTAGGGGGTGGGGGTGAGAAGGGATTCCCTGAAACGGAGCCGTTTCTGGCCTTGAAACGAGGCTGGCTATTCCAGTAGATTTTTCATACATAATTTCTGTACAACTTCCCCGGAGAAAGTTGCGAATATTTCAGCTTGGACGCAATAGAAGATGAAAATTATCATCAATATCCGCAAGATTTTTTGAATAACTTAAATCAGGACTGCCATCAGGACTGCCAGTGTACAAAATAACGTTGAAGAAGTACTGCCCGGTAATGTTGCTTCGGAATTTCGATCCTGCCAATGGACATAATAAAAAGGAAACTGACAAGTTCCTATTTTCTACTCATTTTTTTTTTTTTTTTTTTTTTTTTGTTTTTTTTTTTTTTTTTTTTTTTTTTTTTTTTTTTTTTTGTTTTTTTTTTTTTTTTTTTTTTTTTTTTTTTTTTTTTTTTTTGAAGACACAGAATCATAAGAGCATTTATCAGTAGCCATAACGCACTGACATACAAGTTGCGTCTTTGCAGTAACATAATGAAAAGAAAGATACTTTATTATTCGTATCACCGTGCAAAGTAATTGACAAAGAAACGAACCAGTCAAGATCCCTGTTCCGTTAAATGAAAGTCACCGACGAGAGAGAGAGAGCCATTTAACGACATTAATGCACTACAATTTTATCATTTTATCTTGCTATCGAAAAATGACAGAGAGAGAAAGAGAGAGGAGATAATTTGTGATTTGAGAGCTAAGTAATCCGATAATCCCATCACCGTCTTCGTTACTTGACTTACATTGAGAGAGAGAGAGAGAGAGAGAGAGAGAGAGAGAGAGAGAGAGAGTCATTAAAAGAGGGTAAACAATAATGAATACGAACTTCTTTACGTTCATTGATCGTCCCTTCACTTACTTTATAAGAGAGAGAGAGAGAGAGAGAGAGAGAGAGAGAGAGAGAGAATATCATTAAAAGATGGGAAACAACAATGAATAAGAATTTCTCTGCGTTCAGTGATCGTCCTTGCTGTTACATTATGAGAGAGAGAGAGAGAGAGAGAGAGAGAGAGAGAGAGAGAGACTATTCGTGTAATCGCCCTTATTTTAATATTGCTGAACAAATAGTACATATAAATTTTTCACTTCTGCACCCGTATTTTATCACCCATCGTAGATGGGTAAGTTTGCTAGTAATAATAATAATAATAATCTGTGTCAAAAATTTTAACGTCAACACTGATGAGGAAGTCTATGTTTGTTCTACATAGTGATATACTCTACATATAATTGTGGATTTTTATGACGCAGATTGTTCTTTACGAGATTGTGAATTTTTTAATAATAATAATAATGATACTAATAACACTAAAATGGTGAAGAAATCAACGGTGGTATAAATGTCAATATATATATTTTAATATATATTCACATTTACACCACTGGATTTCTTCACCAATAATAATAATAATAATAATAATAATAATAATAATAATAATAATAATCTTTATCATCATCATTATCCTCTGTGCAATTGTTTGATATTTATTACATAAGGTAAAAATATGTCATCATTACTGACACATCAGAGATAACCAATAGGGAACCAAGTAACACATTTTCAGAGAGATGGATTCATCGCCGTCATCCAGCAGACCTTTGCACCAACAGATAAGCGTTATCCTTTTCTTCCTGTCTTTCGGCATCATTACCGTAGACAAACACACCCCCCCCCCACCCCATATGCTAATTAGCCAGCCTCTAAATTAGCCCCGGGAGACGCCCAGCTGCTGTTGTCTTGCGGTAATCTGACTGGGACCTCTCTCTCTCTCTCTCTCTCTCTCTCTCTCTCTCTCTCTCTCTCTCTCTCTCCCCGGCGGGATTTTGGTTCCGAGTCCTAATTTATTATACTGGGTCCTAATGAATTGCCCTTCCGGACTCACGTATGAGATTTGTTGCTCTTGGCTGTGTAGGGTGTTCAGCGTTGTTTATGAAAGGAATTGAAGTGTAATGGTTTTGATGCGTTGTCTTGCTAAGTCTCTAATCTGATTGGTTACACATTATTATTATTACATTAGTAGTAGTAGTAGTAGTATTGTTGTTGTTGTTGTTGGTGTTGTTTTAATAATAATAATAATAATAATAATAATTATTATTATTATTATTATTATTATTATTATTATTATTATTATTATTATTATTATTATTATTCAGAAAATGAACCCTATTCATATTGAACAAGCCCACCACAGAGGCTGTAGGCATGAAATTCAAGCTTCCAAAGATTATTATTATTATTATTATTATTATTATTATTATTATTATTATTATTATTATTATTATTATTATTCAGATGGTGAATATATTATTATTATTGTTATTATTATTATTATTATTATTATTCAAATGGTGAACCCTATTCAAGTGGAAGAAAGCCCACCAAAGGAGCCACTGACTTGAAATTCAAGCTTCCAAAGAATACTATGGTGTCTATTTGAGAGCAGTAACAGAAGGTAGTAATAGGAAATACAGAAAGAAGAGATCAATTGTAAGAAAAGACAAATAAATGAACACACGAATAAATAAAAAATCTGCGCTGTTTCCATTGAAATGATTTGAATGGCTGTTTGGGATTGCGGAATTGTATTAACTTTTCAAGGAATTGCATTTTTATCAGTTCAATTTGCGATAACTGTTTGAACTATCCGTATGTATTTGATTTATGAAATAAATGTGTGTAAGTTTTTTTTGCATACCATTACATGCACACACACACATACATACATACGTAATAACATACAAAACATACATACATACAACTACATACATACATACATACATTCATTTATTCACTCACATACATGTGTATATATATAATATAGATATAGTGTATATATGTATATACATATCCATCTATCTATCTATCTATACATATATATATATATATATATATATATATATATATATATATATAAACGTGTGTGTGTATAAAACAGCTTTCATTTATATCTATTTAAAACAAATGCCTAATGATCGATTTTTTCTTTTTTTTCTTTCTTCCAACAATCGTCCGTTGCAATTCCCACCGTCATTCCAATCCAAGGCTGACTGCTTATCCTTAATCTTCCTCAACAACTCTCCGTTGCAATTTCGACTTTCGCTCTCTTTAATACTTCCCTCTCGTGCAAGAAGAGAATACCTAAATATTGTGTGGATATATATTTGTGCGTATGTATGTACGCATATATATGTGTGTTTAATGTATGTATGTATGCATGAATTGTGATAGCTGGTTTCACCACCACACTATACACAATTTCCATTTATCAAAAAATATTCACCATACACATGTATGTATGTATGTATGTATGTATGTGTCTGTGTTTTTTTTCTGGGTGCGGAAACTCTTAACCTACGTGCTTCTGAATGTACAATACAAACACCAACATACAGACACCAAGTAATCTGTCTCTTTCTAAATTGCCATGCAAATATTGACGGAAGTATGACAAACGTAACGCGTACCATTCGCAATTTGTGGCTATTCAAACTAAAGCGAAAAAATAAAAAAATACAGGAAGGCAATACTGAATTCTATGGAACGTTGAGGCATGAACGCTGCCGTAACGATATAGGGCCTTTGCGAATTCGATGATACAGGCTCGTCATGACGCTGTTCTCGCCAAGAGTAAAATGTATTTCATTTGTACCTTGTTGCCAAACTCATGCAGGCCTAAGACCAATTGAATTAACGTTAAAAGAGAAAAATTGGAAAGGCACATTTGCGCTTCTTATGCAAGCAATTTCATTTTGGTTTTGCATGGAATACGTAAATAGAAGTGACTGGGAAAGATGACCATTGTTGGTGTCCTGCCCAGAAGATAGTGTTGATCAATTTCACCTAAAAAGATAAAGTGCTGATAAATTCCATATCAGCTTAAATGATTAATATTTTACATTTTCGCAATTGAAAATATTAAAATACATCCTTCATTTCATCAGGTTTGATTTTTTCCTTTCTCGGAAAAAATCAAACAGATCTCGATATCCCCCAAACTGACTGGGATACATGATAGTAGTCAGTACCTTTGATCATTTTTCTCAAAGAGTTTTCCAAAGTCTTGCATGTCATTCTGTTGAAGAGTCCTTCTTGCAGACATTTTCGTACACGTTTCTTCTCAGTCTCCCCCTTTCATTTTCTGGTACGCCACCTTTGGCGAGACATACTTCGTCGTTCGTGTATTATTCGATGAAGAAGAAGAAAAAAAGAATCTTGGGAATACGAAAGATACTTGGAAGGCTTCGATTATTTTCCAAGCAGCAGGTGCTCCACACTTCTTCCAGAACTTGCTGTTTTCTTGCGTCCTTAAAAACGCTTGCTTATAGTCGCCTGTCTGTTCTTTTGATTCTCACATCAATCACTCCATGGAGATAGAGTTTTAAAGATTTCATTATACACCAAGCCTGGGACTCCCCCATCTGCATGATTCATTATAACACCGAACCAGTCACTCCCCTATCTGCGTGAACCATTATTACACCAACCCAGTCACTCGCCCATCTGCATTCGGTATTCACTTCATAAAAACGTTCAGTCGGTGTAAAGGAAAGATGCGTTTTAAACCTTACCCCGAAATCCTAAGCTGTATTACCATAGATTTGTAGGTCATCAACGTCGATATTTCTGTAAAGAAAGTCTGACGAGCTCTCTTGCCCCATAACCTTTTGAAGATTTTGTGTGAATCCCCGAGTCGGCGAAATGTGCTTTCATAGGGGTTTAACTGTAGTGTAGGTGTGCAGTCATCCTCCAGTTGTTGCTTCCTTTTTATTTTTTTTTCTCTAATATTAAACGATCAGATTAAGTCCATCGATTGAAGAGAGTCGATTATGAACGTGCGCTCAATAAGTGCCTTGTCATCACAGGTGCTCCATGAAAAATTTGTTGGGTGTGGTGATAATATACCGCCTGGGGTTGAATGGTGACGATGAATTATTGCTAACTATATATATATATATATATATATATATATATATATATATATAGTATATATATATATATATACATATGTATGTATGTATATCTATAATATATATATATATTTATTATTATTTACATTAATGTATTATATAATATATAATGTGTGTGTATGCTTGTGTTTATGTTGTACATAGTTTAATATTGATACACATCGAAGTCATTTTCCTGGAAGTTACGTCATTTTGAAATTCAATGAGAGTTCTATTTTTAACATTAATCAAGTGTCACAGGTGTTTCAGAACTTCAGGGACCAGGTGTCGGCCGGTGATTTTGGGGATATGTGATAATAATTTGTCGTTAGCCATAATACTTAATATTATTTGTCGTCATCAGTTTTTTACCCAAAACGTCATGAGGCATAGTTTGTAAGGACAGCTGAAGAATATCTTAAAAGGGAGAGACAAGCATTGTATTCGAAAAATTAAAATGTTCTATCTTGCTGTTCTTTCTTGCATAGATATCAACATCGGCCATTTTCCTCTGTGCTCTTGTCTTAGATGGACAAATAGAAAATAGAAAATAGATGGACAAATAGAAAATAGATGGATAAATAGAAAATATATGGATAAATAGATAAAAAATACATGGATAAATAGAAAATATAAATCACTTGAATAAAAGGTAGAAGAAAATAGAGCAAATGGGAAATAGAAAATAGGGCAAGACGTATTTGTTTTAGTTATTTATGATGCCAGTTTTAAGTTCTCTTCTGATAGATGACATTTCCTAATACTACCAGCGCGATCTCCTGAAATATTTCTATTTTATTCGAATCCATTCCTTGGCGGAAATTATAATGTAATTTCATCCCATTGACAGGTATCCCAGCTATATGCCATTGGACATTTATGAAATTCCGTCGTAGCTGCACGTACATAATGTCAAATTCGAAATTTCACAGTATCAAAAGTGATATCAATTTCCTGTAAGAGGATTATTCCTGAGCCTGGTAGCTTGATACGAGATGGAACAGTCCGAAAACGCACGAAATATTTAATGAAATTCACAATCTATGAATCATTTTGATTATACCAAGAAGTGTGATGAATCGCGCAGTTCTGCTGCTAAACGATTTAGCAGTTTTATTTCTTTTCATGTGGGATGTAAGAGAGAAGTAATTCCCAGCTACTTTTCGCGTCACTGTTATCAAATAAGTAATGGAGATTAGTTAGAAATGTTAATCTGTTACTTAGGCATCAAACGTGGGCATAATGAATGTCGATTGAGCGATTGGAATGAAGTCCATTTCTTGTCTCCGACTTTTTTAAAAACATTTTTAAACATTTGTCAAGTCGTTGTTGTAAGTCATTAGCATTTACAGTAGGATCTCTGCTATCTTCTCATGAAGATTTATATATAAGTTGTTCTTATTCATTTATTATATTGACCATTAACCTGCCACTGAACGTTAATAACTTCGTGATTAGGGAATTTCCCTCCCTGCCTCCCCTGCAGTTTCAGTGAATTTTTAAGCGTGTTTACCCCGTAGAGGGGTAGTGCCATCAGTGCACCTCACGTGGTGCACTGTAGGTATTACTTAAGGTTCTTTGCAGCGTCCCTCCGGCCCCTACCTGCGACCTTGTTCATTCCTTTTACTGTGCTTCCGTTCATATTCTCTTACTTCCGTCTAACTTTCCACTCTCTTCCAACAGTTGTTTCATAGTGCAGCTGCTTTGAGGTTTTCCTCCTGTTACGCCTTTCAGACCTTTATATTGTCATTTTCCCCCTCAGCACTGAATGACCCTAAAGGTCCCAGCTCTTGGTCTTTGGCCTAAAGTCTATATTTCTTCTTTCCTAAGTATGTTTACTTCTTACTTTTCGTTACCACGTACACGAACTTGCCAAATTAGACCCTTTAGATGTTTATTATAGACTTTTGAAGATGAGCAGGTGTTTGTCGTGGCTGCTCTTCGCTTACGTACAATTAAGATAAAAAAAATACTGAAAAGAATACTCACAGTAGCATGAGTCATGAAATGGCGAAATAAATCCACATTATTGATGGGTTTAAATATATTTCAGAATATATCTGTATATTTTTAAATGTATTTCTATCCATACGTAACTGCGGATTTATTTTTCAAAATTAAGATTGTCAGCCACTATATGAAATGCATAATTGCAAGATAATTTGTAAAAAGAAATGCTAAAAAATTAGTAGATTCAGCGGAAACATAAAGCCACAAAAAATTACAAATGACATGAAGGTTTACAAATATGACATTAAGACTTATAATTGTAAAGATAAATAGCGAAGAATTACAAATAATGTTAAGAGAGTGAGTGTAAAAAGGAGTTTGAAAAATACAAATAATGTTACACCATGCTGCCAGATGTAAGAGGGTAACAGGTTTTTATTTATGTCATTTTGATGCCAATTTATGTTGTACCTTTACATCAGTTTCACAGCTGATAAAATTGACCACGTAAGGAGAAAGCAAAATGAATCACAAGATTGGCTAGAATAGTTATCGTTTTATTAAACTGTTACAAAACATGAAAATAATTGCTGTTTTTAAGGTCATTTCGAAACTATAATGGAAAAGAAGACTAACATACTTTACGAAGTCGAGTTCAAACGTCTATTTCAATGTTACGTTTAGTTTTTCTTACATCAAGATGTTTATTATATTATGTATAGTTTAACTTAATTAATAGTTAGTCCCTCCCTCTGCACTAAAATAAAACTAGTTTGTGCTTTGTTATTGCTCTACACTCAAAGAAGCGCCTCATTGGCATGGTGGGTATGGTGTTTGCGTGCCACCTCGTTGGCCGCGAGGTCGATTCTCGGGCATTCCACTGAGGGGTGAGAACTGTGTAGTATTTCTCGTGATAGAAGTTCACTCTCGACAGGGTTCGGAAGTCACGTCAAGCCGTTGGTCCCGTTGCTGAATAACCACTGGTTCCATGCAACATAAAAACACCATACAAACAAACAATACACTAATAAAAACTAGATTATACTTAACTGACAAATTCCCATGAACGGACATAAAAGCATAATATAACCTTTCGTTATTGACCAGATGTACAAGAGTTTAATTTCTTTAATAGCTTATATTTTTCTTGTCTCGTGCTAACCTCATATTGTTATACAAGGTTCTCATATTTTTCTGATGATTTGCTCTACCAAACCAGTATAATATATATATATATATATATATATATATATATATATATGTGTGTGTGTGTGTGTGTGTGTGTATTTGTTAATATGAGTATCTTTACAAACACGAACGCACACATACTTGGATACCAAAGTGCACACACACGTACATTCATATATATATATATATATATATATATATATATATATATTTATATTTATATTTATTTATATATATTTATATATATGTATATATATATATGTGTATATATATGTGTGTGTGTTTAGTCTTAAAATTGATATTTTTTTTATGGGAATACATACATACTTTCGGAATTTGATGTATAATGTAGTTATAAAAACAATGATAACAACAATACCTTAAAGAAAAAAACTTTGCCATAGAATGAGTAATGTTAAGAAGAACTGGTATCTTTTCTTACGGTTTGTCGCAAAGTAGCAAACAAGCAAAGAAAACGCCTACTATACTACTGCCACCACCCCTTTTGTTCTCGTCCGCTCGGCGTCTTTATTGAAAAAAAGAAAAAAAAAGAAGTTTCTTTTTCTTTCAGGGCAGACCCCTTTAAATCTCGTGAGAAAACAGCATCACTAAATTTCCATGGCCGCGGGGCTGGCTTGCCACAACCTTACCTTCGTCAGTCGGCTTGGATATGGCTCTAGAGGGTTTGGTGTTCGGAGGTAGGACTCTGACATAGGAAGGAGCTATAGATCACAGCGTTCGATTTGCTTTTCAGTTAGATTTTCTTACAAGTATCATGTATGAATACGTGCATTTGTCTCTTGTTTTTGAAGTAGACTAGTATTGTGTGTGAATACTATGATTTATCTTTATCTTCTTAATTCTAGTTTCTTTTAATGTTTTCAGTGAGATGTAGCGAGCTTCTTATTCATCGGCTTTCGGCTATTCAAACCTATCTTGGTCTGTATGGCGTAAGGTTTTATGATTAACTTCGTGTCCTTAAAGGTAAAGAAATATATCTTAGATCTCAAAAGGTTCGTCGTTTTCACAGTTTTCTTTTTCTTTTCAGATTTGTCGTGAACAGCGCTACCTTATTTGTCGCAGCCAGTGGTAAGCTAATGTTTTCTTAGATTGTAGATGGTAATTATTTCATGGCATGAATGTGTCTTAACACTGCTACATAATCCTGTACTTTATTTAGAAATCATTTCAACTCTCAATGCACGATCGTTGGTTCGTCCACATCATAATGTAATAAGCATGCCTTCGAATACTACAGTAATTGGATATTTTAGCTGGCACCTAATTAACACATGGTTACGTGGAATACTCCACAGAGAGGGCTTATAAGTAACGAGAAAAGAAAATTCATTACGAAAGATTTAACAGTGGTGAACTCTGTGGTCTTCAGTAAGATTTGTATACACAGTCGAATGGATGTTTAGTAATAAGAATAAGAAAATTAGTGTTTTGTTCGAATCAATAAATCAGTATATGTGTATATATATATATATATATATATATATATATATATATGTATAGATATATATATATATATATAGATATATATATATATATATATATATATATATATTTATTCACACCATATTAATCTCTTTGACGTAAATTTCATTTATCTTTCATTTATATAATTTCCTCTTATCTTAAAATATTAAAAAATTCTGTCATTCTGAAATGAATGGCATAAATTATACGACTGACATATGAAGCAGGTCTAGCGTAAAGGTATTCGTTCTCTTACTAGGTCAGATGCTATGCAGATATGCAAAATATATGATTACAACTGGTGGGATGACTTATACCTGGAATTACAAAGTCATCTCAATGAACTTTGACATGTAGGTTAGTTGATGGAAAGGAAATGTTAGCGATGATAATGCTAGGAATAAGCAAAAAGTTGTTCTTGATCAGAGTGTGCAGGAGAGAGAGAGAGAGAGAGAGAGAGCCATGTTTTGTCTAAGGTGTCTGGAAGATTTACCTAAATTATAATTATATCTTTCGATATAAGACGTGTCCTAAATCTGAAAGTGATTTTACAGAGAAGCAAGTATTTTATATATGTGTGTGTATATATATATATATATATATATATATATATATATATATATATATATATAGGTAAATGCTTATTATATATATGTATATATATGTATGTAATATCGGTAAGGTATCCCCATATGGTGCTCGTGTGATATGACATATGGTGGAGGTCTTGAATGGTACCTTTTTGTAGATTGTAACATCATTGATATTGAGTGTAATAAATTAAAACGAGCTTCCTGTCTGCACCTCGCCCAAATCTATTTTCGTGTTTCGGTAAACCTCCATTTATCATCATAATCTGTCACCATTCATTTTAACATTTACTCTCCTGTTACCTGAGAATTTGTCTCAGTTGAGAAAATGTTTTAGTTTAGAATGATACAGCATTTTATCACAGCATTATCCTGACAGCAGCATTTAATCGAAAAGAAAATTGTTTTGTTGAGTCTTATGTATAGACGTCTGGCTGTATATCATTCTGGATTAGAATATCTGTGAAATAAATATTGAAGTGTTTTATTGCGCTGGGGAGTTCTTATTCCGATTGCCTGTTTCCAAGACAACCCTTTTAAAGTAGATGAATGCTGCTGCTCTCCTTGCAATTTGCAAATATCACTCGCAGGAGAAAACACTCGAATGTACCACTAGAGAGGTCTCGGTCGTTACGTGCCACTTAGAGATAAGATATTGTACGAGGTAGCGAGCGGGTCTTTACATTTTTCTTACGCTATTTTAAAATATAAATGCGACCACTTCCCAACATTTTCTCGAAGGAAGTGTGTACGCAAAACTGGAAGCAGAAGGAATATAGTTAATCTTTTTCGTTCTTTCTCTCTTTAAACCTTCAGCCTGAAAACCCTTTTGGACAGAGTCAGTAGACTATAAATCCAACAAATCTCCGATGGGAAGTCATTCTGAAGAGAGGAACAGGTTTCAGGAATAGGTGATAAGTAGACTACTTGAGAAAAGTGGTACTTTTATATCATGACTCGAAATGTCATGTTACAGAGGCTTGTTTGTATTTCATTAACATATAATTCTGCTTTCTAGGTTTACGGATAGACGATCCTTTCCATTTTTCTGGATTTAGATTTGAAACTTGACCATCGAAATTCAATTATTTTTCTAGAATGTTAATAGTTTGCTGATGTGACCCGGTGTAAAGGTAGAACTGTCAACGTCACGGTCATGTGACTCTCGGTGTAGGTAGAACTGACAACTTCACTGCCATGTTTTAATTATGCTTACAATCCTTTGTAAAACATAAAGGCGCCCTTGCACCGTCTGATCTCTTCAGTATCTCTGAAAACACCTTCATTTGTCCTCCAGGAAAAGCTTCATTGTGAAGCCTCCCGTCTTTGATGTGACCTGATAGCTTGCCTGCAGAGAATCTCCACCTCTGGAGAGACTAATACCCTGATTAAAATATGTATAAAACGTTAATTAACTTACCCTACTTTAAATCTTCAGAGTGATGTGATTTTCTATACCGAAGACGGCATGCTTCACTATATAATCAATGTCAGTCTAAATAATTAATGTTAGTGATACTAGAGTCATCAAGAGATATTAAAAGTCCAGGAACGCGACACTGATTTTTAATCTGTAGCGGCAGCACAGGTGACAAAATCGGCAATTCTGAAGTGCTTCTCTCTCTCTCTCTCTCTCTCTCTCTCTCTCTCTCTCTCTCTCTCTCTCTCTCTCTCATCCTCCAGCTCCATCCCGAACAGAGGGGATGAATTTCATATTCATGATTCGCAAACATGGCCCCGGTGCGGAGGTGGTGTCTCTTCACTGTCTCAAAAGACCGCGGCGCACCAAACACAATCTCCAAATACTGGCGTATTATTGAATACAAATATGTCTCCTTCGGCATCAAAGTAGGATGTCAGACTCGAGAAACATAACTCCTCTTTTTTTTTTTTTTTTTTTTTTTTTTTTTTTTTTTTTTTTTTTTTAAGGGGGGGCCAGCTTCAGATATCAATCTCCTCACCTTGTCTGCTTGCTTTCTCCTCCTCCTCCTCCTCCTCTCTCGCCTTTTTTCTCCTCCTCCTCCTCTGCCACTTTCATGCAGTTGGCAGAGAGGCAACTTGTTTCGGTTCCTTTCACGTCATGTCAGTTTGTAAGTTTAAAGGTCATAGCCTCAATTTTACTGTATATATTTCTTGTAACCTGTTACTCATTTTTTTTATTTAAATGTGCATATAATAAAATCGGTAAATTTTGACTTCATTCCGAGTAATGGACATCGAGAGCTTGAGACTTACTTACGCTGGCTTTGCATGAAGATTTGCACGTTTAATTAACCAAGGCTGCAAACAAACATGCATTATCATCAAGAACAAAACCGAAAGAAATTGGCAAGCAGAGTAGAGACATCCTAAACACTACAGAAGCGATGATGACGTCTTTCCCAAGTGAAAATAACTACTCCTTTGTCAAACTCCTTTTGTGAGACGAGAAACTTATGAGAATCCATTTGCCAGCAGTTTAGGTATTCAGCGAGATAGAGTTGTTTATATATTCCACCGCATCTTACAGGACGCAGTACTTGGTTTCATTTATCGCATCCGTTGAAACGGAAGCCTTGTGGGAAAGTGGCGGGCTCTAAACGAAGACGCTGTAACGTAGTTATTTTGGCAGAGTGACGCGTGCACAGGGCACAGAACCGCCTTTTTCTCTCGCTAGGGTATAATTGCCGTGTGGGTGAGAAGACTCCTCCCTCACGACGATTATATGATGTAAGTACTCAGCGGGATATTTGCGGACGCTACTAGCGATATATATATATATATATATATATATATATATAGATATATATATATATATATATATACACGTATATATATATATATATAGTGTATATATATATATATATATATATATACGTGTATATATATATATATATGTGTGTGTGTGTGTATATATAGGGTAAGTCCGGGATAGATGCCATAGTTTTTTCAACCCCCCAAAAGTACTATTTTTTCTGTCAATATTTCCAAAACAAAATCACAGCCGTTTCTTCAACGCATAAGCTTGCCATAGCATAAATGGTAACCAATAGATATGTCATTAAGTAACCATAATACTTAATTTTTAAAATCTGTTCGTGGGCCATCTGTCCCGAGGTGTCCGGGAGAGATGGCCACAGATTTGTGGGATAGTTGGCCACACCATTATTTTAAGTTAGATGGGAAAACGTCTAGATATAAACATGAATATTGAGGGGATATACAGTATATAGACTTATGACTTTAAAAAGTACTTTAATGCCAGTTGTTCGTTATTGCATGTAAAAAATTAAAAACAGATGTAGGCCTAGTTTACAGAACAAAAATGAAAATAGAACTGTATTCCTTATAATAGAGCACAATCAGTGTTTGCATAATTCAGTGAAAACTAATTAAGAGCAAATGGAAAAGTATCAAACAGAACAAACTTAACAAACAAAACAAAGAATGAAAATTTAGTTTTTAAATTTAAATTTCAATGTTTTTAGTTTTGATTTTTTGACCACATGACTGGCACACATCAGTATAGGATGTGCATGTTTCATGAAGTCATCGTTTGCAGCGAACACACTGGATCCAGTCCACTTTCTTAGTTTTATTGCCAGTTTTCAATCTTCGTTCCAGTGTCTTTCGTGGTATACTAAATAACTTTGATGCTTGATGCACAGATGTACCCTTTTTGGTGGCTTCAATAGCATCTTGCAGCCCTTCTCACTCCATTTCCCACGAGTACTACCAGGCTTTGATATGTACTTATTTGGCATCTGAAAATAAGGAAACACATAACTGCATTTTTCTACAAAAATAACTCTTCGAGGATGGCCATCTCTCCCATTTTTAAGGGAGAGATGGCCATAGCACACAAACAACGATGTTTGACTTTGTACCACTTCATATGAGGCAGGTATGTACAGAGAACACCAACTGCTTATTATGATATGTTTCAGAGGTCAAGCTCACTAAAATATATAATCTTTTAGCATTTGTACAATGGCAACAAAAATTATTCACAGTATGAGAACAGATTTTATCTAAAATACTCACAATTGCGATGTTTTTTTATGGTTTTTTGACATCAACCCATCCATGTCAACAGTGCACTCACTACTGACAGAGAGGCAGATCCATCTGGTGACTAATTTAGGAATTACATCGATGGGCCATCTCTCCCGCATGGCCATCTATCCCGGAATTACCCTATATATATACACATATATAGTGTATATATATATATATATATATATATATATATACATATGTATATGTATTTATGTATGTTTATGTCTCGCTTTACTCAAATGATTCGTTAGCAAGATACCCATATTCAGTATCAGGATATCACAGTAAAATTACACAAGCGTTAGCGAGTGGCACGTCTTTTTCTTTAGCTATGAAAATAACACCGTCCAGAATTCAAAGTCTGGAAAGGGATTATCTTAATTGCGTATTGAGGCAAGGTGATGAACTTTGCCTCAACCTTTAGCTGTATTGCCGACCGCTGTTTCAGCCTGTCTCCTGATGTTTTCAGTGAATAGTGCTCTCTCTCTCTCTCTCTCTCTCTCTCTCTCTCTCTCTCTCTCTCTCTTCAAAAGGAAAACGTATTCACGAACTCTCCCCGTCAACTTCCGCCCACAGCTTGACGCGGAAGCCACCATGACACGTATACACAGCAAGCATATGTTGTTTCTTCCGACTGTCATTCGGGCGTATGAATGCCTCGGTCGCAATTATTCAGGCCTTCCGGTAAATGTACTGAATTATGTCGCGCGGGACGACGACCAGACTTCGTTCCCTGAATTCGAATGAATGTTCCAAACTGTCTCGCGTTCGGCATTTTTAATGGAACTGCGGAGTGTCCGAATACGCCGATGCAAAAGTAATCAGTGTTGCACGATCTGGTGGAATGAATCATTCTGTGGGTGGGAAAACTGTGATCATTACAGTGTAATTTTCATGTATAGACGTCATACGCACATGTGTATATATGCGCATATACACACATGCATGCATACAAGCAGACACTATGCACACGATATTTAAATATATATTATATATATATATATATATATATATATATATATTCATATTCATATTCATGCATACATATATACACACCACACATTATTTCTCTTTTATCCATACGCAATAGACTGGCGCTGTTGAAGGGGGAATTTTTTACTAAGGCCCATTTAAATTTCAAGACAGATTGATTGCCTTGTTCAGAACATATCATCCGATTACGTTTTCTTTCTGTTTCCTGATGTTAAAGGCGAACTATTCCAGTGTTATTTTTGTTTTATGCAAGAGACACTCATTTAATTACGGACTTGCTACTGCATGCCATTGTGTAGAAAGAGCGCCTCAGTGGCGTGATAGGTATGGTCTTGACCAGCCACCTCGGTGGCCACGAGTTCGATTCTCAGACATTCCACTGAGGCGTCAGAGATATGTACATTTCTGGTGATAGAAGTTCACTCTCGACGTGGTTTGGAAGTCACGTAAAGCCGTTGGTCCCGTTGCTGAATAACCACTGGTTCCATGCAACGTAAAAACATCATACAAACAAAGATTGTGTAGATTTTTTTTTTTTCCGTTTCAGCGAGCGAGAGACAGGGAAAGTGATAGGGATAGATTATCCTCGCTCTGAAAATAATTGTAGGAAAAGAGGTTAAGTCATTCTTGTTGTATTGTCACCTTTGTGAAACTTGTTTCTCATTTAGAACCTGTTCTGAAATTGCCGTGATTATATTTAGACAATTAGATTTTTTAAAATTCCTAGCAAGAGCCTTCCATATAATATCATCGTGTTGCAGCTTTATTGCAGCTTTATTGCAGTTTGTGTGTGTGTGTGTTCATCATGAATGTCACGGGTTTGGTTTTGATATAGGGCCAAGTATCATCGGCAAGGTTCCTCTTCTCTCTAAATAAATGTTGATTGAATGGTTCCTATTTTCAGACATCTGTCTGAACGCGTTTTTCATCTTATAGACATGCATGTCCAATTCTTTAGTATCGAAATACTTGATGTTTCCGTTTTGGTGCCTCAAAACATGATAATTTTCGCGCTTCTAATGTGTTCAATGGCGTTTTTTTTGGGGTGGGGGTGGGGGAGTTTATCTCTCTTTTAAACACAAACGGCCTCCTCATAGCAAGAGAACATTATAATCTACCATCGTAATTGTGTTGTGCTCACATATTTTTCAAATGTGGACTTCTACAGAACATACATTACTATCTTAAAGCAAATCTCCTTGTAATTTATAATTTACATATTTTTATCTGTTTATTTAACAACTTGTTAATTTGCTTTTTTCTTTCCTATTAACGGATTTCTTCTTTTTGTATTTTACAATCTTCTGTTACTTCTTTCAAAGGAACATCCTGTTCTTTTGTCACTTTGAATTGCAAGTCAGCGGCTCCCTGTGGGCTTGTTCCATATGATCAGGGTTCATCCTTTGAATAATAATAAATAATAATAAAAATAATAATAATAATAATAATAATAATAATAATAATAATAATAATACTCTTCAAAAGTCCTCCTTAGAGTTTCAAGATCCTCTTCTTTGTGGACTCTTATGAAGATGTCTATATAACGATTGTATTGAGGAGGGCTGGGGATCTTATCGAAAATCCTTTCTTCGACGACACTTGTAGAAATTGGCAAAAAATAATAATAATAATAATAATAAATAATAATAATAATAATAATAATAATTATTATTATTATTATTATTATTATTATTATTATATTATTATTATTATTATTATGTGCAACTGTAGAAAGATTTGTACATTGTGTTGTGGTTTGATAGCTCATGATATTATACCAATAAAGACAAAAGATTCCTTACAAACACGTAACGTGTATAAGCATTATGCATGATTACCATGTAAAACATGCAAATGAAATGACACTCATTCGGCTAGATGGCAGAATGTTTATTACCAGAAGCAAGACCATCCTATTGTCGCCACGACTTAAGTCAACATTATTTCAGTCTTTGTTATGACATGGGTATTTTTTTTTCTAGAAGATAGAGGCAAAAGTTCCTTTTTTATTTATATACAAATTAAAGTGTTCCTTCATTATGCAATGTCTATAAAACTCTCTCTCTCTCTCTCTCTCTCTCTCTCTCTCTCTCTCTCTCTCTCTCTCTCTCTGCTGGGTAACTATGAATCAATTAGATTAGCCGCTTGTTGACTCCTTGCAATATATATGTAATTAACCGTAATGAAAAAATAAGTGCCCCAGATCGAGACCGTCCGCTTGTTTCACTTATTGTTACTTTGTCATTTTAAACTAAGTATTATTTTGAAGCGCCGACTGTGACCTGGAACTAGCGGTAGGTAATCTGACAGAAACGTGAATAGTTAAGTGGAAAAATGACTGAAATAATAATTATTGAACATATTATAGTTACGATATTGGTTTATGTATCATTAACAATTTAGTAGTGTCAGCAATACTCTTTTCACTAGTTCATCTGTGTTCTATTCCGGTTTCGTTCAGGTACCATGCCAGATCTCCCCCCACCATCCCTTCCCGTGTGTCTGACCCCCCCCCCCCCTCCCCCCCCCTCGCTTTCATCGCTCTCTCTCTCTCTCTCTCTCTCTCTCTCTCTCTCTCTCTCTCTCATTGATTGCCAATTTATGGGACGCGCAATTCTTTCGGCGCAGTGAGTGACAGAAAAGGAGAAAGGTACTCATTAGAACCGTATCAGGGAGGGTAGAATGAAGTCACCATACGTGATATACGGAGGAAGACGCCATTGTACAGAACCCCGACAATTTGATGGAAAAGGCGGGAAGTATTTCGCGTTTGCAGATGGGGGCGGTGTTCCCTAGAGACACAGAGAGATGAAATAAAGAGATTTTATCGAGTAACGAGACATTTGGGAATAACAGAGGTATATTTGGGAAGCAGATGGGAAACTGGTTGTGTGTGTGTATTTGTGTATGTGTGTATATATATATATATATATATATATATATATATATATAGAGAGAGAGAGAGAGAGAGAGAGAGAGAGAGAGAGAGAGAGAGAGAGAGCAGTCAAAGTACAAAATGTATTGAAACTCTACTAAAAGCCTGGAAATATGAAAAAATATTTATTAATTCTCATAGATATTTTCTCCCCCATCTTTTTGGCTGCAAAATACATTTTCATTTTATTTTTCTTATTTATTTTAAGAGAGGGGGAATGTACTCTTCGAACGCTAATAGATATATTTTTCATTCTCTCTCTCTCTCTCTCTCTCTCTCTCTCTCTCTCTCTCTCTCTCTCATTAAGTTTACGCATATTGTAATACGTAATGCCTTTGAATTCTTGAAAAGGGGAATCACACAGTCTCTTGGAAGTTCTCTTTTTATTTAAGCTTTTGAAACGTATTTCTACTGTTGCATAACACTGTAGTCGTTTCTCTATAACAGGGATTGTTATTCGATCTTCAGGGTACTCCGTTACTAATGAGTCCTGTTGTTTGTGTGTGTGTGTTTGTTTGTTTGTTTGTTTTTTTTTCTCAATTCGACGTAAGGGCAATAATCCATCTTCCCTGCTGTGCTTAGCCTTTGGGAAACTCTCCCAAAATGTTAACGAGATTCATTTACTATGGAAATTTGATAAATTGTATAAATATGCCAGGTTCACCTTATCGTTTTCCCTCCAAGAACTGTATGTTTTGTTTTGTTTTGGTATGGTCTCAATATCAGAAAGGTAATTTTGCTTGCTACCATATATCGTAACAGATTTCTTCACTGTACTTTCAAACAATCAAGTCAATGCCTTCACTGCCTTTTCAAACATGAAGTTAATTTCTTCACTGCCTTTTCAGACATGAAGTTGATTTCTTCACTGCCTTTTGAAACTTTTCAAACTTTAGGTTGATTTCTTCACTGCCTTTGCAAACATGAAGTTGATTTCTTGATTGCCTTTCCAGACATGAAGTTGTTTTCTTCACTGTTAGGTTGATTTCTTCACTGCCTTTTCAAACATGAAGTTGGTTTCTTCACTGCCTTTTCAAACATGAAGTTGATTTCTTCACTGCCTTTTGAAACTTTTAAGTTCTTTTCTTCACTGACTTTACAAACATGAAGTTGATTTCTTCAATGCCTTTTCAAACATTAAGTTGACATGCTAGACTACCCACTATTATACAACTTATGGATGGGGTTTTTCTAGTTGCCTTTGATAAAGAAAAGAAAGTTTTCGCCTATGATAAAGAAAAAGTTTTTGCTTTTGATAAAGAAAGAAAGCTTTCGCCTTTAATAAAGAAAAGAACCTTTGATAAAGAACAGAAAGCTTTCGCTTTGATAAAGAAAGAAAAGAACCTTTGATAAAGAACAGAAAGCTTTCGCCTTTGATAAAGAAAAGAAAACTGTCGCCTTTGATAAAGAAAAGAAAGCTTTCGTCTTTGTTAAAGAAAAGAAAGCTCTCGTCTTTGATAAAGAAAAGAAAGCTCTCGTCTTTGATAAAGAAAAGAAAGCTCTCGTCGTTGATAAAGAAAAGAAAGCTCTCGTCTTTGATAAAGAAAAGAAAGCTCTCGTCTTTGATAAAGAAAAGAAAGCTCTCGTCGTAAAAGAAAGAAAAGCTCTCCGTTTGATAAAGAAAAGAAGCTTCGTCTTTGAGAAAAGAAAGCTCTCGTCTTTGATAAAGAAAAGAAAGCTTGTCTTCGTCATTGGTAGCAGATGCAAAATACCAATTTCCTCCCGGTGAGATATTACTGAGCATCTCATCTGGTCTCTCACGGTGATGCTGCTGGCATCTCACCACCAGTTGCTTCCCCGTATATCACACATAGAGTTTCCTCCCCCAGTTACTCTATCTCCTTTAATATTGGGCATATCGGGAGCCCCATCTCTTGCGGTTTGGCAAAACACCTCTGTGTTGTCTTGAAAAACGTTATATACTCGCGCCGTTGTTTTTAATTTTGTGTCGTGATTGTAGTTCGCTGACGGGGTATCTTTCTTCGTGAGGTAAGGAATGTCATCTGTGTGTCAGATCGGGTTGTTTTGTGTAAGAATGAGACTTCTTGCCGCTTTATTATTATTATTATTATTATTATTATTATTATTATTATTATTATTATTATTATTATTTTGTTCTTGTGACAAATACCAAAGGCAGTACGAAGCTTCGTCTCCCTGGAAAATAAATTCCGAAGAATTCAAATTGTTCACTTATCTGTTTTTTTTCCATGGCATACAGATACACACACACACACACACACACACACACACACATATAGATATATATATATATATATAATATATATATATATATATATATATATATTATTTAGGTCTTTTATGGAAACCCTCTGCAAAATCCTCGGATGTTTCCTTGCAAAACAAAAATAGGCTTTGTTTACTTTCGCGCGAATGTACTATAAAGGATTTTCTGTATGTTTCACCTTTTCAGAATCTAACGTGAGTTTTTTATGCTTGTTTTTAGGTGTGTAATGTATGTATGTATGTACTATATTGATAACTACATGTATGTATATATGTATATATATATATTATAATATAATATATATATATATATATATATATACTCATCATTTACAAATTAAATACACAAAGCCTGTACTAGATAACGTAATTCCTCAGAAAAGTAATTATATATATCTATAACATATATATTTTTATATATATATATAATATATATATATATATATATATATATTTTTAAATATATATATATTGTTACTTGTCAGTGAATTTCAGTTGTACAGAGCATCGAAAGTAAGTTCATGCAACGGCTATGTACGGAAATGTAGGATATTTATCTAAAACTGTTTGTGAGGGGTTGAGAGGGGTCTGCTCAGTGAAATATACAATCTCTCTCTCTCTCTCTCTCTCTCTCTCTCTCTCTCTCTCTCTCTCTCTCTCAACTGCGCTTGTAATGAAGTAAAGCACAAGATAACGGAATTGTAGTATATTAATCTAAAACTAAATTTTCAACTGCTTGACAGGGGTGGGTGTCTGCTCGGTAATATACAAACTCTCTTTCTCTCTCAAATAACTTATCCAGCCGATAGGAGGGAAGTCCAATCTTACCCACGCTTCATAATAAAGAAAGAAACCCAAAGGTTTTTTTTTTTCCATCGCTATTACGTCAATATTATGCTAAGCAGAGGAGAATGGATGCAGGACACGCATCCTCAATTAGTTCCCTGAATTTATAGAATTCTAGCCAAAGACGCTTCATATCCGCCTTGCTCGTTATACTCTAATTCGAGTTTGATTGCTCTCTCTCTCTCTCTCTCTCTCTCTCTCTCTCTCTCTCTCTCTCTCTCTCTCTCTCTCCCCGTCGTGCATTGATGCCATGGGGCAATATACTATTCCTTTTGAAGTGTCCGATGCGTCAAGTAGATTTGTTTTGTAGTCACAACTAATTTCGCTATTGACTTGAGCCCTTTTGTTTATGAAGTGCTAATAAATGATAATAAATGTCAAGGATCTTAACGCTGGTTACAATTTAACCTTTAAATGCATAACCTTTTGAAGTCTTCACAATACTTACTCTGATATTTAATCCCATAGTTCTTTTTTAAGTTCTCCAACCGAATTAGCACTACATTTATTTTTAGTGAAAGCAAAATTGTAGCATTATGTACTTTGTGGAGACTGTTCGTTGTACTTTAAAGTTTTTTCGTATCGAATTAAGTGTTAGTTGAATTTACTTGACGTTAATAAGGTAATACTCTGTTCATTTTTAAATAATCTGCTGTATAAAATTAGTATTCCTCTAAATCACATCGATCAAGAAGGAAAAACTAGCTAGTGGTATTCATCGTCCATACATGCTTTCAATTTCTGTGGGTATTACATGTATGCAAATAAAGTAAATTTCTTATTCCGGAACAGATGTGTCAAACGAGTGATTTCCTTTATATTCTCTTCAAGAAATTTCAGCTTTATCATAGCCTGTTATTTAGCTTAGTCTCTCCAATAAAAGAATGTTACTTAGCGTAGTCTTTTCAATCAAATAGTTTTACTTAGCGTAGTCTGTTCAATCAAAGAATGTTACTTAGCGTAGTCTTTTCATTCAAAGAGTGTTACTTAGCGTAGTCTTTTCAATCAAATAGTTTAACTTAGCGTAGTCTGTTCAATCAAAGAGTGTTACTTAGCATAGTCTGTTCAATCAAAGAATGTTACTTACGGTAGTCTGTTCAATCAAAGAGTGTTACTTAGTGTAGTCTGTTCAATCAAAGAGTGTTACTTAGCTTAGTCTGTTCAATCAAAGAATGTTACTTAGCGTAGTCTATTCAATCAAAGAAACCAATTGTTACCTAAAAATTGCCCAATTATCACCTAAAACGAGGAGGTCTTTAAGCCAAATCGTGACTCTTCCTAACCAATAGCATTGATGTGGTTCTCAACCTTGGGTCCAGTGGATCACATGAATATGTAGTTTTTGCTCGGACATAACGAATGGCTTCTATGATTAGCTCGTTCCACGAGGCAGTATGCCAATTTTGATTTTAAAATGCTCTCCGGCCTCATTTGCCAAGTTCCCTTTGCTAACAGGGTCGCAGAGGTCTTATGCTGATTTAAGTCAAAATTGTTTCCTCGTTTCGTTAATAAATGTAAACAATTAATTTCAGATGTATGTGGGGAAAAAATAATTGGCACAGGCTAACACATAGTCTCTATTCCCTAATTGAGTCAAATATTTTATTGTAACGCCTGATTTCCGGACTTACTATTGTGACAAACTTTTGAAGGAAAATTCTAATTTTTCCGCCAGATCTAAAAACGACAGAATTGAAACTAGTCAAGTGGGGGACCCGGAGAAGGGTATATACCTAACTGTCAAGCACGTGCGTTTGCCACTATAAAACTGCTACGTTTGACAGACGCATTAATGAAGTCCACATTCCAACTGTGCCACTCTCGGAAATCTGTCAGTAACTACGAATGCCTTTTTGTGGATTCACTAGGAGAGTAATTGTGGTTCCCTTCATTCAAGTTGCAAAGAGGGACTTCGAAAGGATTTATCTTGTAGCCGAAAGATATATGGAAACTCAGCTGCACATTAAAGGTTTAACCTACATCACTTAGACATCTTTCCCTTTTAATGTCCTTTGGCTTGTTTTTCTAGCTGGACTGAAAGATTTCACGTGTTGGCCTTCCTTCAGTAACTGCCAAAGCTTTGAAGGAAACTTGGTTTTCTTGTTATTACGAGAATTGGGAGTCTCACCGAACAATTGATTTCCTTGGAGTTTCTGGGAGTTCTTGGAGTGTTTTGGTTTTCTGTGATTTCCAAACACCAGGGCAAGACAGGCATTCCCGATCAATTTTTTCCCAGCCTTAAGCATGGTGCCATTGTGAAGATACTTCTGATGGAAGTAAGTGGTAACTAATGTTTACATTAGCAATAGATTAACAGTTGAAGGGAACAGTTGCGCTTCAAAATTATCAGTTGCCAAATCTGCTTGTATCCCAGTACAATTAGAGCATTAAATGACTTCTTTTATTACATTATTATATTTGATAAAATTGTCTTGCCTGGTGTTACCGGCTTGAGTGAAAACTAGAAGGCACAGATCGCCTAAGAATTTTCAGGCTTTTATTTGTAGATTTTTGTAATCTTATAGAAACCTTTCATACGACAATACCTAACATAAAGTGTTTCTTTGCGACGAACAGATTTCCTTCCAGTAGACCATTGTTGTTAAGCCTTCTTTTGTTTTACTTGAGAATTTTGTACTTTTCACTGGGAGAATTTCTGTGTAATTGGTGAAAACATATTTATTGGAGAAACAATAGTATATTATTATTATTATTATTATTATTATTATTATTATTATTATTATTATTATTATTATTATTATTATTTTTTTTATCACAGTCCTCCAATTCTACTGGAAGGTATTCATAGTGTGGGGTTCCGGGTTGCATCCTGCTTCCTTAGGAGTCCATCACTTTTCTTACAATGTGCGCCGTTTCTTGGATCACACTCTTCTGCATGAGTCCTGGAGCTACTTCAGCTCTCATTATTATTATTTCTTCTAGCACTCGGAAAAACATGAACGGAAAATGGAGTCCACTACTGACAGCAAAACACGATCATTGATTTCAGCAAAACCTTTTGTTGATTGCGAAACGAGGGCACTTTTTACCAATACTAATCACAGGATGGCTCTCTCTCCTCTTGCCTAATAGAAAGAAGACGACGAGCTCCAATGGTTTCCCTGAACATATTTCATTTCAGTCACATGTCTTGTCATTAATTTATCTCGAGGGCACGGGGAAAAATAAAAAACTGGACGAGTCCGAAAAACTTCAATCTGTAATAGGTTGACGTCCGTCTCCGGTTGGTGTTGTATCTGGGGGTTTTCCTTCTTTTTTTTTTTTTTTTTTTTTTTGTTTTTTTTTTTTTTTTTGGCTATGAGAGTGATAATCGTTTTGAATTAATACTTTCAAAGCGTAAAACCTTTTGTAAGTGAGGGTTTCGTGGAGGTAATGTCCGTAAGATTGAATCAGAAAATGCGGCAGCTCAGTCAGTAGATGCGAACATTGGATTCAAACGTCGAGCGAAAGAAACAAAAACACAAATTATCCATTCTTCAAAATTTTGTTACAAAATGAGAGAGAGAGAGAGAGAGAGAGAGAGAGAGAGAATATATGGTCCATTTAACATTAGAAAGGAAACTCGTAGCAAGATAGTTCACCTAAGTATCTAATGTTCTTCGCAGTATTTTTCTCTGAATAAGTTGGGAACGTCAGGAGGAAAGTTCTTGCTTTCATACTCCAAGCAGTTTTTGATGAGGTATACATGCCTTTGGGGGCGGGGGGGGGGGCGGGGGGGGGGGGGGGGGGGGGGGGGGGGGCAGCTATTATGCTTGAAACTTTCCTTCAGTTGAAAATTGCAGTGAAGACTCTCTCTCTCTCTCTCTCTCTCTCTCTCTCTCTCTCTCTCTCTCTCTCTACCCCGCTCTCTCTCTCTTCGGTCTCTAAATACTCTTTGCATTCTTTTTGCATGGATCTGTCCTTCTTAAAGTTCCAATTACATCCTTATCAGGAAAGTCAGAGAACTGGAAAATGAAACTGGAAGGTTTAGAGATGTCTTAAGAACAGTTGTTGAGTTATTCCTCAATTATTATTCAGACGACCATTCACTCATGCATTTTTTTATGAATGAAATTGGTTCCCCAATCAGTGTTCAGACAAACATTTACTCATGCATGTTTTTATGAATGAAATGTGTTATATATATTATATATTATATATATATATATATATATATATATATATATATATATGTTTGTTTATTCATTTATTTATTTATATTACCCTTTCTGGGATTCGTTTTTGGAATTTCAGTTCATAAATTTCCAGTTAATAATTCATCAATTTACTGTAGAAGCAATAAAGAAATTATCACCAGTTTCATGCGTACTTTGACGAAGGTATCGGCAAGGCTTATTAATTATTATTATTATTATTATTATTATTATTATTATTATTATTATTATTATTATTATTATAGTTGTTGTTGCTATGCAGTTTTGTCATAATTTCCTTACAATATTGTGACAATTTCCCTACAGTAAGCAATAACAGAATCCTTTACTTGCCAGCATTCCTAGTCCCTTTGGCATTGGCGAAATAAGTATTCGAGTCTCCTCGAGGCCATCTTCATTAGTTACCTCGAACGAACCTCGAACGAGGAGGCTCGTATTTTCTGGTCCTGTGAGGATATTTCGCTTCCAAGATTTTGCAGCAGAGTCCAGCTCTTCCTCCTCCTCTCCCCGAAGACCAAAGAGACATCCGGTCTTTTAAAAGCAACTCGCAGATGTAGCCCTGGGTTCGACTTTTGCTTCCTCTGCCTAAATCTGGGTACTCTCTCTCTCTCTCTCTCTCTCTCTCTCTCTCTCTCTCTCTCTCTCGTCTCTCTCTCTCTCTGCTCCGCCTACATTTTTGGGAACATGCATGTGCCGAGTGTGTTTTGAAGGTAGTCGCTCTAGCATGTGGTTTGATGACGTTAAAGACAGGAAAAATGTCAATTTAAAACAATGAATATAAACCATGTTCAAAATTGGATATCTTCAGTATTTTATAATTCAGGGAAAGTGTAACTTGATAAAATAAATATAATCCATGTTCAAATCTGGATATCTTCCGCATTATATAATGCATTATCTTAAACGATTGATACTGAAATTTTTAAGTTTAAAGAAAATTTGCAGTAATTGGGAATGTTGACTTTTAAAGTTATAATTTGTCCTAAAAACGAAATTGCAGAGGCCTTTAAAGACCAGGATTATAGGGTGGTTTAAGGATTAAAAGAATGCTAGAATATTTCCCAACAAATCCTCGTCAGTTCAGGAAAAAGTTATGCGATGAGTCGGGATAAAAATCGATAAAATACCCACCGTATTGTATGTGATTTAAGTAATGCCTCTTGCCTTGAGTAAGGTTTATTTCTCTGATTTGGTCTGTTAAGTTCTTACCAAATTAGTTTTAAGAATCATTGCTTGATATTCTGGCCATATTTATACGAAGAAAAACCACAGACAAATGTGAGATATACTGACATTTAAATGTCTGGAATATTTTTGATTTATTATTATCTCCTATGATCTTTCCTGGTCTTTCCTGCACTCTTAGACAGGCCTCATATTCCAACTGTGTTTAAAGAATTCAAAACTGTACTCAAAGCCCATCTGATAGTTGGTCATTTTCCAGGCAAGACCTTTTACGTATATTCATTTTTTTCATGCCTTTAAACTTTCCGAATGTCGTGTATCAGATTCTGTTGCCTATACGCGTATTGTTCATGACTTAACTCCGGTCTTTTTTTTATAATTTGCTTTTTTTTCTTAATCTGTCAGATTCTCATATTAACGGGTTCGATATCCATAGCCCACGGTTTTATACCTTGATCGTAGGACTTGTACATACTAATTAAATTTCCATTGTGCACCTTTATCAGAGGATTTGAACGTACTTATTTCCTTTGTACACGCTAGAATGAAGCACAGTACGCAGAAAAGTGCAGCTGTAGACGGAATGCACAGGATAACAGTACAATGTTCGTCATTTTAGATAAAATATACTTACTATTAATTCGGCGTCAATAACCTCGTCCTTGCGACGCCAGTAAGAACTAACAAATCAATCAATTACTATTATTTGGGCAAGTGCTAAAAAGATTGTATATTCGTATGATATACTCGAAAATAATTGATTTAGTTTTATACATAAAAAATTCGATGTAATTGTGCTTATAGCTTTTTTATGCATAAACATGAATTAATTTGCATCTCTACGTATGAGCATGAATTAATTTGCCTCTTTACGTATAAGCATGAATAAATTATTTCAAAAGAAATGTGTATTTGTACAGATTTAAAGGACTGTAGTTAGTCTGTCTGGTCCAACTGACAAAACGATATGCCTGGCATTATTCATTAATAAAATAAGCCGGTTTTAAGGTCAGCTGTCATTGCGAAAAACAAGATTTGGGAATGGCCCGCCCACCTTCTGCCAGGAAGAGAGATTACTCTCCCTGCCATTTCCTGCTGGTCGCCGTTTAAACGTTTGTGGGTTTCTTGTAATGCGTTTCCTAAGCTGTATTGGCACGTTTTCAAAATGCTCCGTTCGTCCCACAGATGTCTTTTGTAGTAGATCCACGTCAGGATTATCCCTTTTCTTTCCGTGTTCTTGTGAGTTTAGTATGTATACAACTACACACGCACACAGACACACACACACACACATATATATATATATATATATATATATGTATATGTGTGTGTGTATATATATATATATATATATATATACAATATACATATACATATACACAAAGTATGTGTAGTGAACTCACAAGAACACTTGACGTTCAAGTATGTGCCGTACGCATATACACGCTCACTATTATAGATATATATATATATATATATATATATATATATTTATATATATAATATATATATATATATATTGTATATTTATATATATGTGTGTATACAGTTTCATGTATATATATCTCAATATAGATATAATTATCTATAATATCAGATATATATTGTATATATATGTTTAATAGTTTCAATGTATATAAATATTATTAATAAATATAATCATATATATATATAATATATTATGTGTGTGTGTGTGTGTGTGTGTGTGTGTGTGTGTTAATAGTCAAAATGAAGGAGGAGAGTATTTCCCTGTTAGAGATGTAAAATTAAGACACCATCGCCGCCTTCACAACAGTTCACAGGGCCTTGAAAAGCAGACGAATAAATCACAGATATATCTCGAACCGTAGGAGGTGTAAAGAAGGCTGAAAACTGAAAGCGTTAACTTCAAAGCCTGTTTTTAAACGCAGATCCTTTGACAAACAGCACTTGGGAGATATAAATGACACCACGAATAGCCAGGCCCCCCCTTTTTTTTTTGACAACCATTTTCTCTTGGCACGGACTGCATCCATCTCCCATCTCCATAGAAAAAGAGGTCCCACCCTAACACCTGAACGCTTGCGTTCGTTTCTAAGGGTTTACTGATTTAATGGGCTTGTCCTGACTTCTCTTGAGTCGTCTCTAACCCTCACTGATATATATTTCGTGACGAATCACTCTTTATATCCTTACAGTAAGTAGCTTGTGGAGGTCGGGAGGATTCGTTTTAGAATGTGATCGTATCACTTGAAGGCTCCTTTTCATTGGAGCAACGCGTCGGTTCTTCCGTAGCTTCTGAGCCCGAGTAATGAACGCTAATTAAAAAAAAAAAAGTCCAATTAATTATAGCTTTTTTTTTTCTTTTTTATCAAGACAAAAATTTTTTTTGGGGGGAGGGGTTGGTGGTGGTGCCTTCTCATGACATTGATACTGTTTCATTTATTTCTCCTCTCAGTTATTCTTGTTTAATTTCTCCTTTTAAATATTCTTGTTTAAATTCTCCTCTCAGTTATTCTTGTTTTATTTCTCCTCTTAATTATTCTTGTTTAAATTCTCCTCTCAGTTATTCTTGGTTAATTTCTCTTGTGAGTTATTCTTGTTTACCTTTTCCTCTCAATTATTCTTGTTTAATTTCAATTCTCAGTTATTTTTGTTTACCTTCTCCTCTCCGTTATTCTTGATTAATTTCTTCTCTGAGTTATTCCTGTTTATTGTCTCCTCGCAGTTATTCTTGTTTAACTTCTCCTCTCAGTTATTCTTGGTTAATTTCTCCTTTGATTTATTCTTATTTACCTTCTCCTCTCAGTTATTCTTGTTTAATTTCTCCTCTTGGTTATTCTTGTTTTATTTCTCCTCTCGGTTCATTTTTTTACCTTCTCCTCGCAGTCGTATTCCCGGTGCCAGTGCGGATGACGACTCCTCGAAGGAAACAATATTTAAATGCTTCTTGCTTGGTTGCTTGCCTCTGGCAGAGTGCTCGCAAGCAAGTCACTTTTGTAGCTGAGTCAAGAGCCCTGGGGTACGTGATGTCTACAAAACATTCTCTCTCTCTCTCTCTCTCTCTCTCTCTCTCTCTCTCTCTCTCTCTCTCTCTCTGGCATGTCATTTTCGAGAGGTGCAGTTATGACTTTACGATTTACGGAACTCGAGAATTTTACGACCGATTACTGATGGGTATAATTAAGTTGTATCTTGTCGGCACGACGGCGAAAATAGGACGCCACGGCTATATAAGAGTTTACATCGCAAGAATTTATCACCTGTTGATAGGATTGCCTGCTCCTCTTTCATGTCCACTAAAACCCGATGCCCACGATGCCCTAGAATTTGACTGCAGCACATTTCTAAATTTAGATAGAACCCACGAGAGGACGAGATTATTTTCAACTAAAAAATTCCCCTTCGGTATGCAGATATGAAAACATACCAATTCCGAGGTAGAGCGTATTAGATATTAAAGGAACATTTGTAGTTCGAATAATTTATATGAATCACGGTGATATGATAATTATTCATATATATATATATATATATATATATATATATAATATATATATATACAGATTTACTGAGAGAAACCACAAGTAATTAGTCCAATTAGGTACCTGGTTTTTAGGTAGGTATATTGGTCAAAAACCATGGGTACACAAATCCACATATAATTACACCACTCACACACGCACACACACACACACACATATATATATGAATATATATATATATATATATAATATATATATATATATATATATATATATATAATATATGAATCTATGTAATTATATGAGCATTTGTGTACCCTGGTTTTGTCCAATATACGTACCTAGAAACCTTGTACCTAATTGGACTAATTACTCGTAGTTTCTCTCAGTCAGTCTTGAAACA
>NC_061110.1:90621198-90626198 GCF_015104395.2 Macrobrachium nipponense | reverse complement strand
ATTCCTGTTTACCCTCGTATCTTCATCTTCGTACTGTTCTTATTCAATTTTTTTTCCGTACGAACCCTTTCCCTTTTAGACTGATTCTTCAGTCTCTGCACACTTTCTTCACAGCAACTAGCGTCACTAGTTTCACATAGAACCAGTCCCCCTCCCATCCAGATATTCCTACACAAATCTTCCTGTTTTAATCGACTCAGTGCTTCAAACACTTGGACCAGTTAATGCTATTTTTCATAAATGCATTTTATCTTCTTTACAATCTTTCTTGCGTAAATATATACACTACTCTTCCTCTATCATGTCTTGTGGTGTCTGTGAAAATTTCCTTTCAGTCCCAGACGCCTTCCTAGTCATAGAAAGTGATGTTGTGCCCTTTGAATTCGTTGTAAATCTCCTCATTCACTTTTTCCCCCAATTCAAAGCAACATTTATTTCCCTTCAAATATTTGACCAACTCCTCTATTCGACAGCTACTTAAACAGCCATTCTGAGATTATCATTAACCTTATCTCTGCAAAGTACTCACTATTTACACATCAGTCATTCCGTTGACATTCACTTTCTCCCAGAATATTATTCCCAGAAGTTTGATTCAATATGATTGATGCAGCGTGGAGAGCAAATTCAAGAAGAAAGATTCAAAATTAAAGGGAACCAAAGATATCAAAAAATACCCCGAATAGGGATAAAGCTGGGAAGAAGAAGAAGAAAAAGAAAGTCAACAAAAAAGTCACCATAACAGATTAACAAGGAAGTACCCGATCAGACCTCTGCGCCTCACTGAAAAAAAAGGAGAAGAATTATAGAAAAGCTACTTCGGCTGTAACTGGAAATTGGTCATGACAGCGTAAGGAGAAAGAGCGGAAAATAGTGACCACCCAGAATGATTAAATGTCAGCAGCGTTTGACAGTCTGTAAGGGAACGACGTCTTATCAGAATATTCAGACTGCGCGTCATGATAAATGTGTCCTGTTGCATTAGTTACATACGTCCTGTGAAAGAGATTCAGCTTCAGTGCATAGTCCTCGTCTGCATTGAGAGTCTCTGGAGGATTTCGAAAAAAGGTCCTCCTGTATTTTACGTTCATGTGTCTCTCATGGTTATTCTCTGCCTCTTTCCGTGAATCCAGCCGTTCTTACCTCCGTCCCGCTGTTTCAATGAATAATTTTCTATCTTGACTTGAGTTTGAACCATACATTTGAAAAGGATTTTCTCTCTCTCTCTCTCTCTCTCTCTCTCTCTCTCTCTCTCTAACGTGTGTGTGTGCGTGCGTGCGTGACCTTACCTTACAGAACGAGCTGTAAGGTCTGTAAGGTAAGATAAGGACACTCACACACACACACACGTTAGGTAGAAGTTTACGCCTTGAGTGAAGTCTTATTTATAATATATTGATAATTAGTTTAATTTATATTTTTTTTTTCTTAATGCCAACGTCAGAAGCTTATCCCATTAAATTAGTGATATGTCAGACATCGACCATATTCAACTCCCACCTGAAATGCCCTCAGTTCTCATGGTATTTCACGGAGAGCCACTTGTTACAGATAAATGTATTCATCCGCTTCAGATAGCTGTGTGTGTGAACTCCAGTGGAGCTTAAGTAAAAGGCTCTTATAAGCACCATAAAGTTTACTATAATAATATACAGGGAGACAGTATCCAAGAAAAAAAAGGGACGCCCAGTTTTCGAGTGAGAAAAAAAAAAAACGAACACATTCTCAATAACACGGCAAAGTTTCTTGAGAAGGGAAGGTTTTCTTTTAGTTGTAAGTTACCGGACAAAGGTAGCCAGAGCACGCCAACTTAACAAAAGACCCTCTTCCGTGTTTTCCAGCACGGTGCTTTGTCACGAATTGAGAGTGGGGTGGGAAGGGGGAGTAGTGGACCAGGCTGGAAAACTTAGTTTCTGATGCTGATTTGTTCACATTTGAAATTTACCTCAGCAGTTTGATGGTAGTTTATTAGTAAAGTAGAGGTTTACTTTCACCAATTCTTTTTCTGCTGAATGCATGAGCTGAGTCTGTTTTGCAGGCTTTGCACAGAAACAACTTTAGATCAATTAGTTATGAATCGTGTAATTAGTTGTTAATCATCTACGTGGTTCGGAAGTCTCGGAAAGCCGTTGGTCCCGTTGCTGAATAACCACTGGTTCCATGCAACGTTAAAACACCGTACAAACAAACAAACAAACAAACAAACAATCAATCATTTACAGTACGGATATACGGGTTTATATATATAATGATATATATATATATACATATATATATATCTATATATATATATCTATATATATATATATATATATATATATGTTCAAGATTATAGTTTCATATCAATTTATGGCTGCCAGATCATCGCAGCTGACATAATTGTATTTATGAATTTTTTTTTTATCAGGGTGAATCACACGACTAAATAAAAACATATCACTGATTGGCTTTTACTACCACTCTTAGCAATACCCAGTTCATTTTACCGTAAAGAAGACGAACTTGGGTCAATATTTTTTTTTCGTGTAAACGTATTGCATCATTAATGTCACTTTTAACTATAACCACGTAAGATTTTTTTTTTTTGAGATGATTAAGTCAGTCATGCCATCGCAACATTATAAATGTCACATATTGAAATGCCAGTCCGATATTTTAGTTTTCTTATGGAGGTTTTTTTTTCTCAGTTCCTCACTGAAAGAATACTATAACGACGTGTGCTGGACACGGAAGATGTATTTAATGCCAACATGATAATCTGAAGGAAACCTTGTGCTGTATAAAGAAATGGTATATACTTATATATGTGTATTTATTTATATATACGTATATCATATGTATGTCTATAAATGTATATTATATCCATACATACATAAATGTATATATAATATATAAATTGTATATATAGGTGTGTATATATATATAAATAAATAAATAAATATATATATATATATATATATATATATATATATATATATATATATATATACGTGTGTATGTGTGTCCGGCTTAAAAAAACTCAGCTTGAGGGCAAAGAGGACGGCTGATGAAGGCCAGTTAATTAGCAGTCACAACAATCAGAGAAGAGATGGCCCACAATTACTAACAATCACCAAGTTTCCTATGAATTGGCAGGCGCTCCAGACAGCCGCTCCCTCTTTCTAACAACCATCACCCACATATACCTTGTAACATAACCCCCCCCCCCCATCCCCCTCCCTTACGTCGATCAAATCAGTGGTTATAGTGAATGAACGAAAATCTTTGAAAACTTTATTGTTGTTGTTGGATGAGGCATCCGTTCTCTCTCTCTCTCTCTCTCTCTCTCTCTCTCTCTCTCTCTCTCTCTCAACTCGGCCAGGCAGGGTAAATCATTGGTTTTTTTTGCCGATTAAGAAATAGGACATCAGTACTCGAACTCTTATTTTGTAAATGATTCATGCTTAGGAGGTGTCATAGAATCGAAGTTAGTGGAAGTTGAATACCAAACCGTCAAGATAATTCTCCTTGCTATGGATAACGTGATTTAATTTTTTAACAGTTACTCTTCTCGAGTAGAGAAGAAAACTAAGGTTGGATGTAACATAATGTAAGTTATCTACCTTATACTTTTATTAATTATTCTTATTATTATTTTCAGTAGATATACATATATATATATATATTATTATTTTGTGTGTGTGTGTGTGTGTATATATATATATATGTATATATATATATTTACCTGAGTCTTCTGAATTGATGACCTGAAACAGACATTCTAGACCAATAACGAGCAAGATGGTTGCTCTCGAGAATTTATTGTTTGAGAAAATGGCTTCACTCTGAATTTTTAGGTGTTTTCCCTTTTCCAGTTTCATTGTGGATTCAGGGCAGCTCAAGTCATCCGGGATTTGGTTTCCCTGTATTTTTGAAGGAACTCCTGCAAGAAAAGGAGTTCTTGCCTTTAACATGCATTGACGAGTCTTCTGGAGACTCTTTGGATGAATAAAGACAAACAGACACAATTAATATATATATATATATATATATATATTATATATAATATATATATATATATATATATAATAATATAATATATTATATATATATATATATTTTATATAATATTATTATCGATATGATCTTGTGGTGGCTAAGTGGACTAAAGTCACTATACATCGTTATTTCTCAACCAGGTAGCTGTTCGAATCCCGCTGGTATAGGAACACTGATTAAATTTTAATTCCCTATAGGTGTATGATATTTTGGAGGTATG
Source organism: Macrobrachium nipponense (assembly GCF_015104395.2). Classification (NCBI taxonomy): domain Eukaryota; kingdom Metazoa; phylum Arthropoda; class Malacostraca; order Decapoda; family Palaemonidae; genus Macrobrachium; species Macrobrachium nipponense. Next base: position 90,621,940 of record NC_061110.1, on the reverse strand, counting down.
TTGAATTGGTTATTTATTGTGGTTTATATATATGTATGTATATCATATGAATAATGTATATTAGATATATATATATATATATATATATATAGATATATATATATATACGCATACAGTATTAGTATGTTAGAGCACTGAGAGAATCTAATGGAGCAAAAATGCAATATGTAGACAGTGTTCCATAATGCATTGTACAACCAAGGCAATTTTACTCTCAGAGAAGAGGTAAATAAAAATGATTGATCATCATACTTTTCGCCAAGGTAATCTGCATGTGGGTATCAGTCACGTAATGAACGCTGCATTTCTATCAATGACAGTCAGTCCAAGATGCTTCTCTTTCTTTCGTGGTCGTGGGTTTAAGGCAATTGGTAATTTTTAGTAAAATCTAGTTACTGGTCTGTCTGTCCTGTTGTTCTAAGTTTAGTTAGTGGCTTTGCAGAACAAGGAGCTCAAATTCTCGCTTCTACAGATATCTGAGTTTTTTTATCAACTTACTATTGCATATTGCATCATCATCCCTGAAAGTCTTATCCTGAACTATTGTAAAATTACTTTTGTTATGAACTGGAGGTTCGTGAATAACAGTACCATTATATTTGGACGTTGTCAGGTTTAACTTTGGCTTTATAAGTTCAATAGGCATTTACTCATCACCTTTATACCAAAAAATAAATAGCGCCTTAGTGGCGTGGTCGGTATGGTGCTGGTGTGCCACCTCAATGGCCGCGAGTTCGATTCT
>NC_061110.1:90598698-90616198 GCF_015104395.2 Macrobrachium nipponense | reverse complement strand
ATTTCCTTTTTTTCATTCGTTAATCTCCCTTCAATTCTTAGAGGGCTTATTCCTATTCTTCTTTTATTCACCTTTTTTGCATACGAGTACAATAGTTTGGGGTTTTGCTTGATATTTACTAGGGTTTTTTCTTCCAAGTCCCGTTTTTCATTTTCTTTTGATTGTATAATCTTTTGTTCTGCATTTTCTATCTTACTTTTTAGTTCCATCATTCTGATTTTCTGGAACAAGATCCTTCTGTCTCTTGGTATGCATGACTGATGTTTAATTTTCTTCTTTGGTATATATTTATCCACTATTTTCTCTAATATTTTATATAATATCTCCGTATTTACCTGTATATCATCACTTACGAAAGTGTTATCCCAATCTTTGTTTAATTCTTCATTTATTTCTGACCATTTTATATTTTTACTGTAGAAGTTGTATTTTCCATATCCTTCCCACTTTTTCATCTCTTGCTTATCTCTTTTCATTTGCTTTGGAATGGACTGTTAATTCTATGACATTATGGTCTGAAATACTTGCATTATAAATCATTATTTCTTTAACATAATTCACCTCATTCACAAATACTAGGTCTAAAAGATTTTCCTTTCTTGTTGGCAGGTGATTTATTTGTTGAATGTTGTATTCTAGTAACATATCTAATAGCTTTTCGAATTGCCTCTTATCTTCTGCACTACTATTACTCTCTTTTTTATATGTATAAATACAACCACAATCTCCTGTTCATTCTTTCCAGTCTACGAAAGGAAAGTTAAAGTCTCCGGATAGGAGAATAGTCCAGTCCTTGTGATTTCTACGTATATCATCCAATTTTTCTATTATTGGGTCAAACTCTTTAGTATTAGGGGGTCTATATATTACTATGTCCATTAATTTTTCAGATTCAAATTCTACCGCTATTAGTTCACATTCTGAGTTACTATATTTTCCATATATTTTTCCTTGTTTTATGTCTTTCCCATATATCAAGGTTCCCCCTTGATTCCTATTTTTTCTATCTGATCTATAAGTTTGGAACCCTTTTATTTGATCGTCATTCCCAGTCTCTTGGGAATACCAGGTTTCACTTATATTCATTATATCTATTTTCTTTTCAATTTGTGTTAGTTCTTCTAAGTACTCTATTTTTCTTTTTGAGTTACTCGTAACTAAACCCTGCGCATTCATCACTATAATGGTTTGCATGTTAAGGATTTTCCCATGTCTCTTTCCTGTTCAGGTATGTTGTTCTTTCCTTCATTTCCAGAAATTCTGACATTAAAAAATCCAACTTTTCTAATATTTGATCTTCCTTCATCATAATTATTCATTTTGTGTTTGAATCTGCAATTTTCTCCGTATCTGCACCATCCCCTAGCATCGTATATACAGTATATGTCTCTTGAGCTGTATCTTGGAGCTGATGCTTGCAAATTCTTTGCTGACACTCCATAGCGTGGTGATGGCTTGTTTTTTTTCCTTCACCTCATGTTCTTTGTTCCTCTCTTTATTTGTTTCTTTTCTATTTTGGATTTTATTATTTAATTGATTATTTAATTAATTTTGATTCATGGCTACAGGGTACATATATTTACATCTTTTGTCGAACTTACATTCTTTTCCTTCTTTTAGGTTTTTGCATATTTTTGGAGAGAGAGAGAGAGAGAGAGAGAGAGAGAGAGAGAGAGAGAGTTTATGAAAACAAAGTTTGGCAGTTATAAAGGTTTTGTTGAACGAAGTCTCCTCTATGGAAGCAAGTGTCATTGTGTAATGGAAACGAAAGAAAGGTGGAAGCAGTAGATGTCGAATTATTTAAGACAGTGTTTGTGGTGTAGGAGGAATGGTTAAGGGGGGATACATTAACACATAAGAGTGGTAAAAGATTTGACATCGGAGAAGCAATGGATTAGAAGGGACTGATATGGTTTGGGCGTGTGGGAAGATTTGAAAGGTGATAGGTTTGCGAAAAGGTTGTGGAGAGGAAGGAATGGAGATGGAGGCAAGACTGCGCATGCGCGTATGGTAAAGGTGACTGGACCAGTAAATGTAGAGTCTTTTATGCTTATTAGTGATTGAAAAGGCGATGTAATTATGCAACTGGCGGGTTTTTATAGAAAATATGAACATAGTTTGGAGTGACGAAATGCATATAAAGAGTTATAAAGAGTTAAATCACCTCTTTCACAATGAAGAGTAAATTCAAAAGGAAGATTAGATAACTAAAGGGAAAGAAACGAAATTATTAAAAAAGATTTGTGGCCGTCGCCGACTCTCCCGTGTAAACAAATGAATCTGCAATGACCCTAAAGATCAATTGTGTGTGATACACACTGGGAAAGTCTTGCACTAAATTCATAGATAAAAACAATCGTCAGAAACAAAAGCAGGACCAATATATATGGTCGTTGACCACGCCTTTAAACGATTTGAAAGCGTTGTTTTCATTTCCAAGCGATCCAGGTTCTTCGTCAGCCTTTTCAGTGTCTGCGAACTCTCGCATTTCAGTTTCCGTATTCCAGCAAACTTTTCCGCGCCTTCAGAAGATCAGCTGTTGATCGGCTGGCTTGGTTCCATGCAGCATTCGGGGTTTCTGACAATTGCTCGTTCTCATTGTTCGACAATCACCGGGTTATCGTGTTTCAGTTTTTTTTAATACACCATAGAATTAGTTTTCAGTTTTATTAAGTAAGTTTTTATTTTATTTTAACAGTTGGATATCGAATTCGACCATGCTCGGAGGAAACAATGAAACTTTTAAAAGTAGGGAAGCTGGGGAAAAATACTGTATGGAAAAAAGTTGTGGTTATTGTATATGTCGAGGTTTTTACGTGTGTATGTATGTGTGTGTTTGTGAGGGCGCGTGCGTGCGTTTGTGTACGTGTATGTGTATATGTGGCTTATGCTCAATGTTGAGTTGATCTGTGTGCAGAGATAAAGCGATGAAAATTTTTGAAGTATGGAATTTGGAACGAATATATAAATAAATAACGTGATAGTTACTGTTTGTTTTGAAGTTTTCGCGCGTGTATGTGTATTATTATGCGTAAGTGTTTGTGGATTTTGCTCAGTGTTTACTTGACCTCCGTATTTTAAGTCATCGCGTAGATAATTTCTGCCAAATGAGTAATGAATGGAAAACTGTAACTTGTGGATTGAAAAGCGGTTGAGGCCTTCATTGTTTGAACTCACTTCCTTTGACGGTCTTGGCAATAAAGCCGCATTAGATTTATATACAATATATCTAAGATATTCAGCATCAATTTGATCGAAGTCACAAGTCCTTTAGAGTTCCTAGCGGTTTATCCTTCCTAAGGACCTCCACCATTATTGGTTGCCGCGGTTCTCGCGAATAAAATAAGATAAGACGGCAACGAAGGAGGCAATAAAAGAAATAAGAGGCTGGAAGACCGCGAAGTGAAAGCCACTACGAAATATTTCGCGAAGTTAAAACCCGTCATTCAATGCTCTCTCTCTCTATCTCTCTCTCTCTCTCTCTCTCTCTCTCTCTCTCTCTCTCTCTCTCTCTATTTAGTCGTCATTGTTGCAGCCCCACCACAGCTTTTCTTAACACCGTTTCCATCTTTAATAAATTGCGAAACGACTTTTACATCTAAACGAAAGCAGTCGCAGAAACAGCATTGTTCGAGCTGGTAAAGAAAGCACGAACAAAGATGCTATTCAAGAAGGGGAAAGTCTCGTCATTGAGGAACCAGGGGAACAGTGACGCTGGAAAGTCTTCCAGTCTTTCTTTTGTCTTGACTGGAAAGCAGTTTGTGGCTTATTTTTCGGTTATGATTTGTCTGTCTTGTTGTGTAGAATACTCTTATTCATTGTAGAGAAGAGTAATTTTTTTAATATCCTTTGAAAAACGTTTGCAGCCCTGCTATCCAGATACGGATCTAGATCATTTCCAAGGACAAAATTGTATCCAGTTTTGATGAACTTACCGCTTCAACATTATCAGCCACGTGGCCATTGTTCTTTCCTGAATTCAGCAAAATACTCGTGAACAAAAGCGTCAAGAACACGTAATGAGAAGGACTCTGCTCAGCATAACATTGCAGTGATTTTAAATGACCAATTATGGATTCATATAAGTAGGGACTGATCTAGAGTTTTTCGTATTGTTGGTCCAGGACACTCAACATTATCACAATTTATAAGCTTTTCATTGACGTCATGGCAGTTCATCGTTTCTAAGGAAACTTGCTGAGGGACCAGCTAATGATATGCCTGGCTTGTTAATATAATATCTTATAAGACAACTTTTAATCGCCATTCGTCTCATCATTATAAGTCCAGATCTCACTTGTGTATGAGAGAGTTTCTCTATTTGTTTCCTTGCATATTATTTATTAGACTTTCAGTGCATGAATGACCAAAACCACAGTGAATAGGTAGACTTACAATGTTACTGTGGATGTGATAGCACATACACACAAATGTGTGTATATATATATATATATATATATATTATATGTGTACGTGCGCGCGCGCGCATTTGTTTGTACGTCTGCATGCGTCCGTGAATACTTTTCCTTCTCATGACATCCGTCAGTTCTAGGAATCATTTTCAATTCCCCCTATTTCAAACCACTGCTGAATGAGAGCAGCAGCTGTTTTTCAAGGAGAGAGAGAGAGAGTAGAGAGAGAGAGAGTAGAGAGAGAAGAGAGAGAGAGCGAGAGAGAGAGAGAGAGAGGAGAGAGAGAGAGAGAGAGAGAGAGAGAGAGAAGGGTATCACCTGTAGCTTGGGGTAGCTTGGCGAAGATTACCTCGTTCATGAACTTTATTTTTCTTTTGTATTTCTTATTATTACGACTTTTAGTTTTCTCTCTCATGCCTCCTTCCTCATCCTGCTCCGGCACACGACAGTCGACTAACAGTCAGCTCCATTTCTCGGCATGTTAGCAAATACTTATTGGTTTGAAGGAAATTCGCAAATAACGTGCTTTCCTCAACCAGAGAAAGAGAGAGAGAGTGGTCGATTATTCTAAAGGTGCTTGGAGAGAGGGTGGGGGTGTTGGGACAAGTGGGGGGGTGGGTGGGTGGGGGGGGGAAGAGAGAGGCTGATCGATAAATGGAAAGGAAGAAGAGTAGAGAGGTAAATTAATGGAAGGAGAGAAAGAGAGAGTCTGATTGAATGAAATAGAGTGAACGTGTGATTAATAGAATGAGTGTGTTTGGTTAATTGAAAGAATGCCATACAGGCAGGCAGATAGAGATCGATTAATTGAGGTAGTGAGATTCACTAATTAATTGCACACAGAGAGAGAGAGAGAGAGAGAGAGAGAGAGAGAGACTTCATTTCATTTAGATGGATTGTAAGAATCTCGTCTAATGTCTTTTGAATGGTCTCAGGTCTCTGAGGTGAGGATTACCTCGTCGAGGATTCCATTATTCGTGATGCTATACATTTAGAGAGAGAGAGAGAGAGAGAGAGAGAGAGAGAGAGAGAGAGATGTTGGTTCATTGACTGACTGTTTGAATTGAGAAAGAGGGAGGGGAAATACAGATTGAATTGAGGAAAAGAGAGAGAAAATATTATTGACTGATTTGATTAAGAGAGAGAGAGAGAGAGAGAGAGAGAGAGAGAGAGAGAGAGATATGAGGAATTACCTGAGAGAAAAGTTAATTGGTCTAATTGAGAGAAATTGATTTATTGCTCAAGTGTAGATGAGAGAACTCGGATTGATTGTCAATGAGAGAGAGAGAGAGAGAGAGAGAGAGAGAGAGAGAGAGAGAATGAGGAATAATCTGAGGAAAAAGTCAAATGGAAGTTAATTGATTTAACTGAGAAAATTTTATTTCTTAAATTTAGATGAGAGGAAGACGAAATAGTTAGGTAGAGGGGAGGGGGGGGCGAGAATATTGCTAAAAGCTGTCAAATTCGCCTCTAGAAGTAATATTGAGTGAATTGGTGAGTGGGGAGCAAGGTTCCGCTCTCTGGAGTGGTGGTTGGTCTTCTTGGAACGGACATTGCAATGAAATGGAGGACGGGTGTTCGAGAGCCCTGGCGAGGAGGAGGCGGAGGAGGTGCTGGTGGTTTTTCTGGCAAAACCACCCCCCCCCCCCCCCACCTTCGCACCCCTCTCCCTCTTCTGGAGAGTCATTGAAGTTCGAGCAGCACATCTGCGTCCCCGCCAACTCCAGTTAAATTCGCCCAAAGACTCGGGAGGCTCTAGTATCCCTCGAAACAAAGCCCCTCGTTAACTTCCTGTATTAATTCCTCCTGAACCGTTGTCTTTGTGGTGCCAAAGACGAGGAGGCGCCAGTGAGGCCAGGGGCGGAATTCTCTCTCCAGACCAAAGAAAGGTGGCTACTGGACTACTGCAAAAGCCATACTCTGCGTCCTTGAACTCCTGTTATTCAATCTTCCAAAGAATATGGTGTTCGCTTGAAAGAAGTTACAGAAGATGATAGGAAATATAGAAAGAAAATTTGTTATTAAAACAGAAAAAAGATCAAATCGGATGGGATTTCATATATAATCAGATTCAAAAATAAAAATAAAATATTGAAATGTAAGGTTATTCGTTTTCGGTAGTCGCTTGAACTTTTAAGGATCTTAGTTGTACAACATCCTCAGGGAGGCTGTTCTGCAGTCTAGTTCAGTGGTTCCTAACCTTTTTTCATCCTTTCAAGGAACATCTTTCATCCTGTGACACCCCCCCCCCCCCGAGACTCTTCAGGATATGACTGTCACCCTTATAATAAATTTTGAAATGGTGAACCTTGTGATAAGGTCAGATAAAATTCAGGTAAAACTAAATGATAGTAAGACCAGGGTTTATTGAAAATGCCGCGAGCACAGATCTTGAAAAATTCCACGTAGCCCCTACAGATACCAGAACATTGTAGATTCCACAGAACTATTGAACATCACACACAAATAACAGAACCTACTTCTCTTTCCTTTACTGGGAGCGTTGAAATTGTTTTGCAGCCTTAAGGGTAGTCTCCACTTTGGGGGGGTCACGATTGTAAAAAATCGTAAAAATATTTGCCAAAAATACACTAATCAAGACAGGCTAATGAAATTTTCAGGCATTATTAGCACTATAATAATGCATATTCCCTGTGAGTTTTATTATCCTACAGGGAAAATTAATGATTTTATGAAAAGAAAAATGTGAAAAAACGGAAATTTCCGGCCCCTCGTACTGAAGGTTATTTGGTGATTGGTGAGAAACTACAGTCTTGAATAGAAATTCGGTCTGACAAAATGTTGGTATATCCACCTGGAACATGCACAAAAAAAATTATCAAAATAGAACAGTAAATAAGCACGTAATAAAAAAAAAAGAGCAACAACTTTGTAAGTTCAGCGAAAGCCCCGCCAAAATATCAGACTATAGCTAGGAAGAAATATTCAGGAAAAATTCAAATCTCGATTTAGGGACAAAACCTTTTGAGAGTTTGTAGTTATTATGTCACTTGATAGCCTAAAACATCTAAAAATTATATATATTTTAGGACAATCAAACGACCACCCCCACCCTTTTTTTTTTTTTTTTTTTTTTTTTTTTTTTTTTTTTTTTTTGTTTTTTTTTTTTTTTTTTTTTTTGAGGAGGTGGGTTTTCTTTGATTGTCCTAAAAATAATATAATTTTTTAGATGTTTTAGGCTATCAAGTGACATAATAACTACAAACTCTCAAAAGGTTTTGTCCCTAAATCGAGATTTGAATTTTTCCTGAATATTTCTTCCTAGCTATAGTCTGATTTTTCGGCAGGCTTTCGCTGAACTTACGAAGTTGTTGCTCTTTTTTTTGTTATTACGTGCTTATTTACTGTTCTATTTTGATAATTTTTTTTGTGCATGTTCCAGGTGGATATACCAACATTTTGTCAGACCGAATTTCTATTCAAGACTTTAGTTTCTCACCAATCGCCAAATAACCTTCAGTACGAGGGGCCGAAAATTTCCGTTTTTTCACATTTTTTTTCATAAAATCATTAATTTTCCCTGTAGGATGATAAAAACTCACAAGGGAATATGCATTATTATAGTGCTAATAATGCCTGAAAATTTCATTAGCCTGTCTTGATTAGTGTATTTTTGGCAAATATATTTTACGATCGGCACCCCCCCCCCCCCCAAAGTGGAGCCTACCCTTAAGTCTGCCAAAGGGAGGTAGCAAGTTGCAATTACCAAACTGGTCAAAGCCCAGCTTTGTAATCCAAATATTATGAAAATAAACCAAATTCTCCTTGAGAAACACCAAACGTTTATATATATGCAAATAAAGTTTAAATTGATTAGGTGTCGACTTACTACTACTACTAATATTATTACTACTATTTTTACTGCTGCTACCATTACTACTACGTTACTACTACTACTACTACTACTACTACTACTACTTTTACTTCTTCTACTGCGATTATTAAAAAGATCTAATGATAGCACGAGTCACTCAAATGGCGAGGAAATCCACAATAGTGTAGAGGCTAATGTATATATTTTAGAAAGTAGTATATATAAAAGAGAGAGCTTTCCAGAACCTGGTCGATTCTTTTTCTCTTGAGAAGGAGAATCGAGAAGGTCCTCGAAAGCTCTCATATATATATTTATATATATATATATATATATATATATATATATATATATATATATATATTATATATATATGTCTATATATATATATATATGTATATATATATATATATATATATGTGTGTGTGTGTGTGTGTGTGTAGATAGGTAGGTAGGTAGATAGATAGATAGCATCAATACAGTTCTTATTATTGGTGTTGCTGTGACTCAGATCAGTTCAGCAACAACAACGATAATACATACTCCTGGCCACCCATTGTTAAGGTCATAGATTATTAATTAAGTTCAAGCTGATAATAAAAAAAGAAAAAAGATAATGAAGCAAGAACCAATATTTAATCTCCATCTTTAAGTTCATCATCCAGTGTTAACTATTTTCTGCCAAGCCTTTTTCGAAAACACATAGTCTCTGTCTTCCGAGAAGTGGTAATACTTAAAAGATTTGATATTCAAAGCGATCTGTAGCTATTGAGAAAGAAACTGTTGTATAGAGGTTTTGTAGGAAGTTATGGTGTATATATATATATATATAGTATATATCTATATATATAGATATATATATGTATATATATAGCGCCACACTACTGACATTAACTATAGAGAGGTCTTGAATAATGTATGTATGTATGTTGGAACAGAAACAAGTTGAGAGGACACAGTATTATAACGAGGCTGTTATCGCAATCCCTCTCTCTCTCTCTCTCTCTCTCTCTCTCTCTCTCTCTCTCTCTCTCTCTCCTCTCTCTCTCTCTCTCTGTCCTTCGTATCCCAGGAGAGACCCATCTATTCGGATTATACATAACGAAGGTAAACGTGCCGCAGGAACACAATTCAACCCTCTAATTAGGCGCCCGAATGAGGATATCAAATAATGGGAGAGAGAGAGAGAGAGTCTCCTCACTCCTTGTTCCCCACAGCTCACTAAATCAATCCTTCTTCTTTGCTCTTCGGGCCTGCGCCGTTGGCGAGAAATGTGTTCCTCCTTAACTACGTTGGTCCTTGGGTCTTCTCGCTGGGCTTTGATCGTAAAGGGACAGTAGGAAATGTTATGCAATAGTAGATAAAAACGCTGATTTGTAGGCTACAAAGTCTACAGCGACAAATAGAGACACATTTTCATTACTAGCATTTGGTTTCGGTTCTTGGGCATTCCATTGAGGGGTTAGAGATGTGTATTTCTGGTGACAGAAGTTCACTCTCGACGTGGTTCGGAAGTCACGTCAAGCCGTTGGTCTCGTTGCTGAATAACCACTGGTTCCATGTAACGTAAAAACACCAGACAAATAAACAAAACAGAACCAGCATTTGGCGGACAGGAAATAATATATAGTGTGCTACATTCATTCGTTTCATATGTAACAAGTTTTATGCTTTAAACCTCAGTTCAATGTTAATACTGTAGACCTCATTTTGTAGTCACATACATTTTGCTGTTAACCTTTTGTATGACATTTTCTTGCCATAATATTATTCACCTGTAATGGGTAACCAAATAATGCAGTATATATATATATATATATATATATATATATATATATATATTATATATATATACAGTGCGTGTGTGTGTATGTGTATATATTATACATGCACTGGAGAGCGCCCACATTACTGTTCATTGATGGTAGATAGAGATTGGGTTTTATATGTTAGGTTTTGAGACTTATTGGAGTCGCAGATTAGAATATTTGTCGACAGCCTGTATATCATGGGATGTTTTAATCAATTCCCGAGTATATCAGAAGGTAAATTTTCACGAGCTGCTGTCAAACCTCTTCTTCCCCTCCCCTCTTGTTTTTATACAAATTAAAGCAAGAAGATCTGTCTAAATTACTAATTTTTTCACTGAATTCTGCTAATAAAAGTTGAATTTTTAGTTTCATACAAATTATTTCCGTTTAATGTGTCGTAGTATGCTTTTAATGTGGTTTGCTTCTATCTTATTATAGAAAAGCAGAGAGAGAGAGAGAGAGAGAGAGAGTTTGCGGCTCTAAAGAGAAAGAAAGAGCGCAAACACATCTTTCGTTGTTTTTTTGTGTGATTTTTTTTTTTTTAGATCGATCGTGCGTACGGATGATCATCACGAAGAGTCTTAATGTAATTTATTTAGAATGTTTGTGAATGTTTGTTTAGTCTTTAAAAAGTATCCCTCAGGAGAGGTGGAACATACATCCTGCCTATGTGAAGTCTCTGGAGAGACTGAGAGTTTCCAGCCCTGTGATTGTCTTATCAACATCCAATCAGGAACGTCGAAAGGGACTGGCCCAGACATCAGATGCACGGTTGATGTGAATCTGTTATAGCAATGTTGCATTGGCATACGAATTTTCGTGAATAGCCGTTCAGTCGTACTCGGGAAACATAACCTCGAATCTGTTTATGAACGTAAGGACAGTCCTTAACATTTGGCTAAATTCTGTGTTTATATTCTCACCTTGAATATAAGATAGGCGAAATCGTGTAAAATTGCAGTTCAAAGTAAGATCGTGTCAAACTGCAGTTTAATGTAAATGTATTCTTGATGATGAGAGAATTAACTCGAGTTGTATGTAGGTACCTGTTTGAAGCTGCAATGATGCTTGATATTTTCCCCACGACCACCGTCGGATGTTACCTGAGCCAGCGAACGAAAGTGTCAACACTTTCAGCAAATAAATGAGGGGGGGAAATGAAGAGTGATCGGTGTTTTTGGGAGACAAATTTAGAACCGTACCCATCTCGACTCGTACATGAATTGCTGAAATTATAGAAGAGAGGCGGCTACGAGAGTCGGGTAAACAGCAGGACTGCGTTTGTCGAAGTTCATTACGACTTATATACCTTTTTTGGGGAAAGGGGCAGGAATAAGCGTAGATTTAATTCAGTTAGGTTGAAGGATTGCCATCGATTTCCACTTCATCTATTTATTTACTGATAATCAAGTTTAGCTCGATGTGTGTCCTGATCGTCTAGTCAATAAAGCATTTATTATTTTTTGAGGGAAAGCTTTCTTTACATGTTTCAAGAATTGATATTAATAAGTTTCAGAATTTCTGGTTTACTTTTACATATAAATTTTTTAGTATTTCAAGAATTATTCGTTCATTATTATTGGTTTAGGTTACATTAAACATATTCCAGCACCAGTAAAAATACCTGAGTTGAAAGTGGAATAGATTCTTATGCCTCTTCCCCATGCCCGCTTTTTTTTTTTTTTTTTTTTGTACATTCTTCTGTTTATTCCATTTCATATCTTTCCCTTTGTTTATTCCTTAGAAGCTTATTTTATGAAGCCAATAGCTTTTCATGCCTTATTCCTCACGAATAGACCTTTAGATATAATCATAACAATATTAATAATAACAACCTAATTACCTCTGGAGATTGAGTCACTGACTCGGCTTCTATAAAGGTTAATCCCGTTATGTGGTCTTAGTAAGACTTCATCGTTATCGGGCATAAATTGACTTGATAAGAGGAACTTATTGATCTGACATTACGCGTGCATATATAGGTTGTTGTTCTGTAAGAACTCAGCTCACTTGCTGTACAAATATATACAAGATCGTTTTTTTTATTACTAAAGTACGATTTCTCACTTTACTTTGAGGGTTACCTAGACTAAAGCAATTGTAACCTGGTTCTTGCCGAGAATACTTTTTTATGTAAATAAAGATTAAGGGTGGAAACCTAATCCAGTAACACATACACTCTCTCATTTTTATGTGAGTGATAGGATGGAGGAACTAATGCTCTCTCTCTCTCTCTCTCTCTCTCTCTCTCTCTCTCTCTCTCTCTCTCTCTCTCTCTCTCTCTGTAACAATTTTCACTCCATGGGAGGTGAGAAGGCTTCATTTAAATTTGTCAAGACAGACGCAGAGCCAAACAGACAAGAGCGAATTGTATGGGTCCTCACTGAAACGTTTTGAGTAGAGCGCCAGTGTTATGAATGAGGTAATAAATTGTCATAAATTCCCCTCTCTTCCATTTTCCCGAGGAGGGTTCTCCGTAAATCTAGTTTTCAAGCACCTTTGAGCAATAAATCCAGCGTGGTTGCAGTAAGTCTTCCTAATTGGTAGATACTTTGTTTTTGTGGCAGTCCATCGTAATGAGTTTACAAACTCCCACCTAGAAAGTGTTTGGCTTTCACTACCCCCCCCCCCCCCCCCCCCTGGCGTTTAGCGAGTGTCTGTTGGTCTTGGCAACAGTAGACAAAATCTGCATCTTAATTGCCTTTATAGATACGTTTCCTTTTTTTTCAGTAACGTTTTTCATTAGTCTTTATAACTTCGCCTGAACCATTTTCTTTCGAGCTGATAAATGAATGAGAGTAATGGGGTTTTAGGATGTTGTGATTTTGAAAATGTTGAACACACACACACACATGTGTTTCGTGTGTGTCCGTATGTGTTTATATATATGTGTGTGTTATATATATATAGATAGTATATTGATATAATAATATATAGTAGTTTATATTATATGTGTATACATATATATATTATATATATATATATATATATGTATGTATATGTATTATGTACATATATATACATACACACATACATACATATTTATGTATTCCCTTTTGTGCCTCCCTCAAAATTGCAGGAAAATTTTGTTCAGCCTTCATGGCTTAATCTTTGCCGTACGAATTATGGCCCTGCATCTGACAGCTCTTCTCCTCCATACCGGGGGGGGGGGGGGGGGGGCGACCTCTTCCTCTCTCTCTCTCGTCTCTCTCCTCTCTCTCTCTCTCTCGCAAATCTTCTTCTCTCTCTCTCTCTCTCTCTCTCTGTTCAGTGGTGAAATTTCGCTTGAGCAAAAGTTTGTACCTTGCTTATCAGAGTTTATCAGGCGCCTTTATCATTTTTAATAGTCCGTTTCTTTCATTTCGTCATTCGTTGTGATTATAGTAACCAATAGCGATAATTATTGACCAAAAATGTATCCCATGTCGGTAAACGAGGAAGTGAAGGAAGGGCTTAAAATATTTTTATTTTTATTTTAGTGAGTGAAAATAATTCGATTAACATCCGCTTTACCCAGAACCACTCTTGCAAACGAAAGTGACATTATATTAAATGAAATAAAGAACTTGATTTGTCTAGATACAGTCTATTGTTTAGTATCTCTTACCCCCCTGAGTTTTACAATGGTTTATTTACAAAATGTTAAAAAGACAAATCTTTTTATCTGCTGTATAACCTTCGGGGAGCTTAATGAAATCCTGGTCGACCAGTGCAGCTGCCGAATCGAAATGTTGTGGCAAATAAAGTTAACAAGAAATTCAAAGAAATTTAAGACCAGTTCTCTGCTTCTGCCAATAAAGCTAGCAGCATGTAAATCTTGGTAAAAAAAGATGCATGAGTTTACCAAATCTAAAGTGTCTCAATACTGTATTCTGAATATTTTTATTATTATTGTTATTAGGACCTGTGGAACATATACATGCACGCAGTTTTTTCTACGCAGATTGTGTTGTATAGGTAATAATCGTTGCCTCATAAAGATTTGATATCTTGGAAAGGGAAACGTTATTCTACAGCTTTCTAATCATTTTTATTCGTAATACATAAACTTTGAAGATCGATAGATTCCTTTGTTAATTGTGAATCATGCTTGATAGAATGTTTTACGAAAATATCTAGATAGATTCCGTTTATTTCGTTTTTGGGTAATGTTCAATGAAACGTTTTACGAATGTAGCGATTGGGTAATGGTCAAGGAAATGTTTTAGGAAAATATCGAAAAACTTCCAAACGTTTTAATTAGAAGAAGCTCCTCAGATGCAAACGTGTTAGTTCTCTTGGTTTTTACTGTTTTTAAGGCGCGCTCTGTATGTGTGTGTGTGTGTGTGTTTGCGTGTGAGTGTGAGTGAGTGTCGAACGCGCAATCGCTCTCAGGGTCTCCATTATGTCTGTGCGGTGGAACGCGGGGGCCAATTTTTGGAAACCAATAACGCTCTAAAAACAGAGCAATAAAAGGCTGATATTGACACACCCCCGGCCTCCCCCCCGGTGGCATCAATGTTGCTAGCTATACACGGGATCCGCTTTTGAGCGACGACAGGGATTCCAAGGAACTCGCCTCGACTTTCAATAGAGCCTTTCAATATCACATCTTGTGAGGCAGGTGACTCTCTCTCCCCCCTTACTTCTTTTTTTTTTTTTTTTTTTTTTTTTTTGCTTTTTATTCCCGTTCTTGAAGACTTGGCGTAATGCGACGAGACACTTTTTTATTCAACTTTATTATTTTTTTTTTTTAGTGAGGTGTGTGTTTTAAAATATATTTTTAGTAGTTATTCCTTTTATATTTTTTTTACTAATACGAAACATGAAAGTCTATATTCAGAATACTAGCAAATTAGGGGGGGTGGGGTGGTAGGATGAAACCTCATTATAAACCATTTCAAGGGTCCTCACTATAACCCTGCCAAGTTTCATGCCCATCGGACCAGCCGTTTGGCCGTGATTGAATGACAGACAGACGGACAGACAGACATTACGCCCATTTCAGTAAGATACTGTTTTGCCTGAATATTATGCGCCATTATGATAGGTTTCTCTGAAAACTGAAATAGGTTCAGATAAAAAAAAAAAAAAAAAAAAAAAAAAGAGAGAGAGAACAACTTTAGCATAAACATTTTTGCGTAAAATTCATGGTTGCCTCATATGGCAAGATTGTGTGTGAAAATGTCATCCATTTTCTGGAATTATAAATTCAGAATTATTATATAAAAATATAATGGGGACACAGAATCCAGTAGATAATGATGATAAACAGGATTTGTGTAAATCCTCTGGAATGAAATTCGAAGTAAACAATAAGGGAAATAAGTTAACTACTACAAAAACACATTTGGCGATTTGCAAGTTACAAGGACTATTTCGGGTCCAGCAATGTAAACACGGCCTTCTTGACTAATGCAGTAAGAACCTCTTCCATGAAAATAACAGAAAAACAAAAATATAGATTAATATGTGCGTACCCTGGACCGTTTTCGTTATCCAGATTAAACGTGGGCTGTACTCTCTCTCTCTCTCTCTCTCTCTCTCTCTCTCTCTCTCTCTCTCAAAGTGAGAACGTTGCTATTTTGGTCATTTTAGGAGAAAGGAGCCCAATACCTAAATAACAATCTCTCTCTCTCTCTCTCTCTCTCTCTCTCTCTCTCTCTCTCTCTCTCTCTCTAAGCATTTTTATTACATTTCGGTAAAGGAACAAACAACATTAAAAAACAGTAACTAGTACTAAATTGAGAACTCCAGGTAGGATTTCGTTGTAGGAAAAAAAAAAACAACACTGTCAGTCCCTCCATAGGCCTACCTGTAGTATGACCCTACGGAAGTGTCCAAAGATATATATAGGAAATCCACGGGTTCAGTCATTCGCAGGAAAATGAATTATATGTGCTTATTAAATGCTTGAAATATACCCTTTTTTTATTGACACCTGACCTGCAGCCACGAGAATGCTCTGTTGTTGCTTTAGCTTTTGTGTGTGTGTTCAACTTATATGTTTTCACCGTTGTGTAAATGACGAGCGAGCAATGAGTTTTACACCAGTTTTATTTATTGTCATAAGTAAAGAAGAGATTGTAGGGTTAATTCTGATAATTAGGCAGCGGAGGATTTGAACGTATGTTAATTTGACGAGTATCCCTTGTGTGTGTCTTCTTGTAGATCATTGTATTTATGAATAATTTCTTTTTTATGTGTCCTTTCATTTACATTAAGAAATATAATTTGTATTCTACTACAGGTATCCATATTAAAACATTGGTAACTACGAAGCGCAGTGCACATATGTAATATTAAGTACAGTCTATGTCGTGCAATTGCATTTCATAGATTGCAGGGCCATGACTGACGCCTTCCGGTCACGTGATCAATTATGTTCAAAGTCAGTTTAGCGTGTTTGGTATCGGATTCGAATTTAAATGAAAAATATTTGACACGAAGTTTTTCCCCGCCAGTAAGTGCGTATTTCACGTTTGCATCCATGTCAGGTATGGAATTTTTTTTTTTTTTTTGTTTTTTTTTTTTTTTTTTTTTGCAAAGTTGGGCGTTTCTACTTTAAGGAAACCAAGGAGGCGTGCAATACAAAGTTAGAGGTTCATGCCTCTTTAGATTAATGTTATGTTCAGTTTTGAATTTATGAATCAGAATCAATAAATACACATTAATAGACTTTCACAGGCTTTGTTCCTCAAGTGGAAGGTGAAAATAAGTGAAAGGTGAAAATGAATGAAAACAACCGAACGGAATTGGTTGTATGTCAGGAAGAGATTCGTAACAAAGTGGGAGCATGTCCCCTTTAAGGAAACCAATAGACATTTACATACCAGACCTTCGTAGGATTTATTCTTCAGTGTAAAGCTGAAGAAGAAGAAGAAAAAGAAGTCAGTCACAGAAGAAGAAGAGAAGAAGAAGAAGAAGAAGAAGAAGAAAAGAAGTCAGTCACATAGGTAGAAGAGTTGAAAGGGAATTGATGGAGAGGAAAGGGTACGAGAAGTGGACATGGGGATAGAGTTTCAGCCTCTTCTCAAGTACCTGCAGAAATGCGAAACCTTCTACCCGTCACCTTTCCTTTTTTTTTTTTTTTTTTTTTTGTTTTTTTTTTTTTTTTTTTTTTGGGGGGGGGGGCCGCAATTCGAAGTGTGTGTGTGTGTGTGTGTGTGTGTGTGTGTGTGTATGCGTGATTGGAAATGGCTATAGTGGGGTTACTGTATCGTGGAGCTAAAAAAAAATAATAATATAAAAAAAATAAAAAAATAAAAAAAATAAAAAAAACTGAAATTAGGAGTGAAATGCAACATGAAACCCAGGTACTTGAACGTACAGTTGATTTCAGCAGAGCGGTGCGTAAAATGACTGCTTCTTAATAAACTTAAAAATTGTAGAGTGGTCCTCGTGCACTGTTAAATGTGCAGACACTGACCAGTGCTTCTAAGTAGGTCTATTTGGATATATCTTTT
>NC_061110.1:90591198-90596198 GCF_015104395.2 Macrobrachium nipponense | reverse complement strand
TTTGCTTTTCAAAGGGGTTTTCCTTTTTTTTTCTTCTTTTTCTTCTTCTTCTTCTTTTGCCCAAGACTTCCCCCCAAAGGAGATACTTTCCCCATTTTATTTAAACCCGGTGACGTTAAGAGAGTACACGTAAACTCATTATACATATATAATTCAGGGATTTACAGTAACTGAAGAATATGACATGAAAAGAAAATAAGCCCCGAGGAGTTTTATTTTCATAATACTTTTTTTTTTCGTCTTGTAAACGAGATGATAAGAAATGGCAGTAATGATGTTTAAGTATGAGCTCGTAAATCCGCGAAGGCAAAAAATTGCATGGTCTGTAAAAATGGCCAGGCCATAATCCTTAGTAGTAATATGAAAGTTACGAGAAGTTTTTAAACTGTAGAAATAAACGATTATTAAAACTAACTGCAGTGTTTGGTCGCGAGCTGTCGTTCTATGATGCTGCTTCAGGCTGTTCTGTTTTCAATTATTTTCCGTACCTGAAACATTGTCACGATTCTGCATCATCAGTTCGTGAGTGAGAAGCCAGTAGAGATAACGCTATCAATGTAAGTAGCGTAAGATTTGGCACTAAATGGCAAAAACACAAAACACTATAGTTGCCGTAGACGTCAACGAAGGGAACTTAAGAACTTAGTCTTAATGTGTTCTCTCCTACTTGATCATTCTGATGTTGACGATACTATTGTTTATAATCGTTGAAGGCCTACCGTAGATAATTTTAGCGGTATCAGTGCATAAACTGAACTGGTATGGACCATACGACCGTTATCAAGTGCACAAACACTTGTAGTCTATTGATTCCTTTCACCATATATATATATATATATATATATATATTATATATATATATATTATTATATATATATTATTATCATAGCTGATGGTCGAATGCTTTGATTTACTGTTCAAGAACCCCTCCCGCTCGCTCATACTAGGGCAATTACGAAAATGGATATTCGATTCGCTAGAAAAATATACCGTTCACAGCTAGTGTTGCTGATCCAGTATTTATATATTTTGGGTATTATTATTATTATTATTATTATTATTATTATTCGATCAATACAAAATATTCCGTTCACAACCGGTGGTACTGATGCAACATTGTAATGTGTACGTATTATTATTATTATTATTATTATTATTATTATTATTATTATTAAAATGAATATTCGACTAGCAGAAAATATTCCGTTCACAGCCAGTAGTGCTAATGTAGCATTTATTATTATTATTATTATTATTATTATTATTATATTATTATTATTATTATTATTTTATTATTATTATTATTATTATTATTATTATTATTATTATTATTAGTTATTATTATTTGGGAACAACTCTCTATCGCGAGAGTATATATAATGTTCTAAACGGGTCCACAATAATAAAAAGTGTTGCGAGTCCGTATAATAATTTTTTAAAACTTTTGCAAAAGCTTCGAACCCTTCCCTGGGTTCATCTTCAGTCCAAATGAACAATTAGTTACAACATGTACCGAGGTGAATTTAAAAATGAACAAGAGTCGTTGAAGATCGTTGACGACTCTTGTTTATTTTTAAACTCACCTCGGTACATGTTTTAACTAATTGTTCATTTGGACTGAAGATGAACCCAGGGAAGGGTTCGAA
Organism: Macrobrachium nipponense; assembly: GCF_015104395.2. Taxonomy (NCBI): domain Eukaryota; kingdom Metazoa; phylum Arthropoda; class Malacostraca; order Decapoda; family Palaemonidae; genus Macrobrachium; species Macrobrachium nipponense. Next base: position 90,594,552 of record NC_061110.1, on the reverse strand, counting down.
AGCTTTTGGCAAAGTTTTAAAAATTATACACGGACCCGCAACACTTTTTATTATTGTGGACCTTTTAGAACATTATTATTATTATTATTATTATTATTATCCTCTGCAGGAAGATGAAATAGTAAATTTGCAAAGAACATCGGTAGATATTCAGCTTTTGACGTTAATTTTACTCGTACGTTTCCACGCGCGCGCTGGCGGTCGTCGAGAGAGAGAGAGAGAGAATACATAAATGGAACACAAAGGTGGACCTTATTATTATTATTATTATTATTATTATTATTATTATTATTATTATTATTATTATTATTATTATTTAGAATATATACTTTTATCTGGCTACCAGCGCTTCCTGAATTAGAATTTAGAATGCTGAATTTGATTTCAAGATCTCAGCCCACCTCAAGAGAGTCGGGGAAGAAAAAGGGACGTGACATCGTCCCACGGACACCACCTACTCGGCTGGTGGCAGGTGCCACCTGGAGTTGTGCCACTACCCCTGACGTTTATTATGTTTTTGTGTGTATACGGAGGAGACAGCGAGACACATTCTGGGAGGGCAATAAAAAGAAGAGACAGAAAAGTATTACCGCGAGCTATCAAGTTCAGGACGAGTGATTAACTTATTAAAATAAAATAAGTCCACGAAATATAGATAATATGTTGGTGGGCGCCTTGGAAAGATGTAGCTGTAAATGTTTGATACCGATTACCCTTTAAAAGACTTGGTTTAATCAGGAATTATGGTAGCAGTACCATGACGCAAGATGAAAAACGACTTTTTCTTATACCTTAGTGATCATTAATAACGTTTGATGGAAAAAGACAATAAAAAAACCCAGAGACGGCAAAACTTTTGCCAAATTCTTTCCTGACAATAAATGAATAAAGAAAAACAAGAATCATATACACGTATTAGAGATGGTATTAGAAAAACTATATGGCTTTTTGCTCTCGTGTTTATAATACATACGAGGTGATATTATTTGAAAATATCACAAGATTAGAAATGCTTACCGAGCATTGATATCAAATGTTGAATATTTCAACCCTTCAGTTAAGGTATAACAGATTCGGAATAACTGATAAGAGCGATATTTTGATCAAGCAGAAAAAAAGGATGAAATATTATGCGGAAAAACCAGCAGCCTGGTGATATTTGCTTTTCCGGAAGTGAGGACATCAGAATCCGTTTTTCATTTTCAATTAAATTTTCTGTTCAGAGGAAAAAACTTCAAGGATTCTTGGAACCATCCGTAATTACCTTGACTGCAAATGCTTTCGCTTTTAATTGGGTCTTCAGTTCTAGCAGTTGTGCAATGGCGCAGACTTCTGCTGTAAGTTTGCTAAATATGTAAAGAGAGAGAGAGAGAGAGAGAGAGAGAGAGAGAGAGAGAGAGGAGCCAGCCTGACTGACTGACGTCTTGAGCAGTAGATAGCCTGGGTGTTTCCTTTTCAATATAGGATATTCATGAGACGACATATTGAATTCCGACGGTCACAATACATCCCCACATGCAGCCACCCGGATTTGATAGCTTGGGAGCACCGGCTGCTGCTGCTGCTGGGAGCAGAAGATCTACATGTTTGATGTTCTTCGGACCGTCGGTGGATGTTCTGATTGACACCCGGGATCCTTCCTTATTTACGCTTTGTGACCACCATATCGTTTGCATTCGTTTCGTCCAGTTGGTTTTACTTAGAGGTTTTAACTTTATTTCCAGTGGTAATTGTAGAGGTATTAACTGTTTATTTCCAGTGGTAATTGTAGAGGTATTAACTGTTTATTTCCAGTGGTAATTGTAGAGGTATTAACTGTTTATTTCCAGTGGTAATTGTAGAGGTATTAACTGTTTATTTCCAGTGGTAATCGTAGGGGTATTAACTGTTTATTTCCAGTGGTAATTGTAGAGGTATTAACTGTTTATTTCCAGTGGTAATTGTAGAGGTATTAACTGTTTATTTCCAGTGGTAATTGTAGAGGTATTAACTGTTTATTTCCAGTGGTAATTGTAGATGTATGAACTATTTATTTCCAGTGGTAATTGTTGAGGTATTAACTTTATTTCCAGTGGTAATCGTAGAGGTATTAACTGTTCATTTCCAGCGGTAATTGTAGAGGTATTAAATATCTATTTCCAGTGGTAATCGTAGGGGTAATAACTGTTTATTTCCAATGGTAATTGTAGATGTATGAACTATTTATTTCCAGTGGTAATTGTTGAGGTATTAAAGTTTATTTCCAGTGGTAATCGTAGAGTTATTAACTGTTTATTTCCAGAGGTAATCGTAGATGTATTAACTGTTTATTTCCAGTGGTAATTGTAGAGGTACAGACTGTTTATTTCCAGTGGTAATTGTAGATGTATGAACTATTTATTTCCAATGGTAATTGTTGAGGTATTAACTTTATTTCCAGTGGTAATCGTAGGGGTATTAACTGTTTATTTCCAATGGTAATCGTAGAGGCATTAACTTTATTTCCAATGGTAATCGTAGAGGTATTAACTGTTCATTTCCAGCGGTAATTGTAGAGGTATTAAATATTTATTTCCAGTGGTAATCGTAGGGGTAATAACTGTTTATTTCCAATGGTAATCGTAGAGGTATTAACTGTTTATTTCCAGTGGTAATCGTAGAGGTATTAACTGTTTATTTCCATTGGTAATCGTAGAGGTACTAACTGTTTATTTCCAATGGAAATTGTAGAGGTTATTAACTGTTCATGTATTATAAATGAATTAGTCAAGATATCGATATTATTCAGTCATTTCTTTAAGTAGAGCATAAAGCACTGTTTCTTTTTCAATCCTCTTCACCGTTCAGATAAAAAAGAATGAAAAAAAGCTTCCATCCTTCCTTTTATATAATATCAGATGCATCGCGCGAGATAAATTGAAAGGACTGGGAGCGAAAAAGATCCCAATATCCAACAAAAACTAATTTGTCCATTTTTCTCCCATAGCTTTGTTTCGTTGTAGACTCAGAAAAAAAAAAGTGCTTTGCCAATCAATCTATGAAACCTAGCAAAAAAGATTTCGTTTTTTGAAAAGTGGAAAAAAAAGACTGCAAAAGGAAGGAACATAAGCACATTTTTATACCATTTTATATATATATATATATATATATATATATATATATATATATTATATATATATATATAATATATATATATATTTTATATATATGTATATATATATATATATATATATATATATATATATATATATATATATATATATATATATATATATCCCTCGGGGTGCAGTGGCTGAGTAGTACAAGGCTCGGTTCACGTTTGCTAGGTATGTGTTCGCTCTTCTGTCGCCATCCACCCAAGTGTGACAACAATTG
>NC_061110.1:90536943-90590698 GCF_015104395.2 Macrobrachium nipponense | reverse complement strand
ATGATTTGTTTTGAACGAAAACCGTTGAATTTACCATTTCTACAAAACAAAAAGCGTAAGTAATCGGAATTTACATGGGTAATACGTCAGTAAGTTGGTATGCTGGTAAAATAATTTAATTTCAGTCGAAATTTTATGCTTAGAATGCATTCAGTTTCCGACGAGATTTACTTGTTGAGAAACCTAGGGAGGATCTTAACAGTAATTGGAGTGTCATGTGAAGACCTGATGGAAAATTATTATTATTTAAAGAAAATACGAAAGTAGCCATACAGACCTTAGTGATGTTATTTATTTTACGGCTATATTTAATTTAAAGTGTTGAAAATGAGCAATGATATTGCCTTTTATGTTTGCCAGAGATGTGGGGTACACGATCAAATGTGCTTAAATAACAAAAGGTATTATTAAACGGAAGTGAAAGAATGTTCTCTCGTAAGCTCGACAGATTTATCGTTGAATCTCTGAAGACGAAGTTGCAGCCTTTAGGAACGTCTTGCACGACTAATGGGGATGTTCCCTTGACGAAAGGATCGTTAATCTTTTCATTAATACGTCTCGTAATGGATTCTTTCGTATTCTAAATTTTTTTGATCGTGTTTGATAATGTGGCAGTATCTTCGGGTCAGTTTTATTGCGAAAAAACGACGTGGATTCTGCAGGTATATTTTGCATTGCATGAGACATTATGCTCACTTACTTTAACGAAATCCCCTTTTCTACGTTCTTATTCCATTGCTTCTGCGAAAAGTAGACATTTTGTCTCCCACTGAATGGAAATGTCGTAGAGGGACAGTGATGAATGGCCTGCACTCTACTCGGTTGATGAATGATAATTGCTTTCAGCAACATCTGGTTACTTGGGAGAGTAGTTGAAAAGGACTTGTGTCGTGTGAGTGTTACGGAAATTCTAATGAAATAGACTGTGATGATTAGATTACATTTACTGGATATGTTGATATTTTTGTGGTAGATACACCTAATGGATTATAGAAGGTAAATTACAGAAAATAATATTATTATTATTAGATTTGCAAAGGAGCCTCCTTAATTATCTGAAAATTAGACTTAGGCAAAGAGTGCTTTATGTCAGAGTGGCGGATGATAGTTCTTGGATTGAAAAATTAGATTAATTAGAAGAAAATAATAATAATTCGTTTTTTTCCTTCCATCTAAGGACTTTCATCAACCACCTTGTCATAAAATCACTCTTGCCTAAAGTGTAATTTGCCAACAGTCATAAAGAATTTCCATTCTATATGTATCTACCATAAAAAACTTGAGATATTCAATAAGTGTAATCTAATCATCACTACTTATCGTCCTCTTCAAATCGTCATCATTTAATGATGAAATCTAACTTTGCCTCCGCAATTTCACCGCATGGTTATCAGAGTAAATCCAGGTGTGAAATGTCATGCGAAAGATAAAAAGTCCCACCTGCATACTAACTAAATCTATGTATTCAGGTATTTGCGAGGAAAAATGATTTAATAAGTCGGGTTGGGTTAATGGAAGTTCGCTGAACAAAATTTGAAGGTTGACTACTTCGTGAATGAGTCCTGGACACTGGAATGTTTATTCAGCCACATTGAACCCATTCGGGCTCAGGCACACGTGAAAACAAATTCAGGTCAGACAGACTTGATTTCTTAAGCTACAGGTGGTTTTTATTCACACACATATATATATATATATATATAGAAGACTTGTAGGAGGAAGTACATCTCAGGTGGTCCTTAAAATACTTTTAGTTACAACGTTTCAAAACACAAAGGTTTCATTTTCAAGCTGTAAAGACATAAAACATAAATTAATATTAAAAGCGCTAATTACAAATAAAAGGCATATACATTATAAAGACAAGATAAAAAAAAACAAAAAAAATTAAACTAGTTAGCAGAACCAACCATCAGAGAGAAAGGAAGGACAGAAGTCAGAAGGAACAAACCAGAATGACCGGCAACAGCTCACGTTAGGTAAAGAGTTTGTCGAGGAAGACTGCGTGTTCAATTGAGGAACAAGCTGTTTAATAAACAAGGATTCCAGAATTGTCAGTAGTTTGCCATTCGTGCCCGTCCCAATATTTCAAAATCTTTGTATTGTATATTCCGCTTGCCTGCTATTAGCGTTGTTTTCTGATATTAGAAAATTCTGGATAGCAAGTTTTGTTACCAGTTCTATAGCTAACGCCCTTATGGCAATCATTCTGACCCTCAGTAACCTCTGTGTGGATCCCACGTAGGTCCCCAGATTACATCTAGGGCAATTAAACTGTACACAACCAGAGGTCATCACAAGGGTCAAGTTTATCCTTGAATTTAAAACAAAACATGCCTAAACTGAGTGGTTTGTTGGGATTATATTAAATCATAATAGCTGGGTATATATCAAATATAAGATTTTCTTAGTGCATCGTAGAAATTTTTGTCATGGATTAAAAGGTACATTTGCATAAAATGGAAGCTTAGGCACAGTAGGTAAGGAGACTTTTGGGATAAAAACGTTATTAAGAAGTTTTACGAACATACCCGTGAAAAAGTGTAGTGGGAAAATAATTGTTTGGTAAAATATTGACGTAAAAAGTTGATTTCTTCGTGAAAAAATTCCCAACTAGATGTCAATGAGAAGCACGATGAAGTAATGTGGATAAAGAATTTAATTTAAAACCATAAAAACAGTGACTATAAAAATTTTGAACCTAATCCTGTAAAAGTTCCCTTCCTGTAAACTGAAGTATTAAAATGATCATATTGTCGTAAGACTAAAACATCTAAGAATGGTAGTTTATTATCACTTTCGCACTCCATAGTAATTTTATATTTGGGTGTGCCGTATTAATGAAATGAAGAAACCTTTTCAGCATCGTACTTGGATTTAAAAAGCGCGAAGGTATCGTCAACGTACTTTTGTAGAATAAGCGGGATGGTAACTCAAAAGGACAGGTGTCTAAAAAAATGCTCCTCCAGGGCAGCACATAAAAATGCCTGCAATATGGGCCCTAATGGAGAACCCATAGCCATACCATCGATTTGAGTGTAACAATTATTATTAAAAATGAAGGCAGTGTCCTGCACTGCCAGTTGCAATAGTTTCTTAAAATCAGATTTATTAAAATTATAAAAAAGGGAGTCAGTTTCAGGAAAGAGTTTATTAATAATAATTTCAATAGTCTCATTCACAGGTACATTGGTAAACAGAGACTCAACGTCATAACTGACCATAAAGAGGTCTGAGTCCTGGCTAAGTATGGCTTCTTTGAAGTTTAAGGAATTTTTGATGTTATATTCATTTTCTGTCAGTGGGGAAAGCAAGGAACAAGGAACTTAGCTAACCTGTAATTCGGGGTATCATATGACGCTAGTATAGGTCTGATGGGAAGGCCTTCTTTGTGTGTTTTAGGAAGTCCATACATAATGCCATAGGTAGAACCGGTACTATAGAGAGAAAGGTACTTTTCTTCAGATATAATATTTTTATCTTTAAGACACTTTAAAAATCTATTGATCCGATCTTCAATTCTAAAAATGGTTGCAAAAGTCTGGCTTACCTAGGAGTTTGAATTTCGTGTTTGAATTTCGTTATTCATAATTTGTCATGGTATCTAGCGGAGATATTTATTTATGGAAAGTTACATGCTTTCCAAGACGATTAGGATGGTTATTAGTCCTGGAAAGCTTGTAACTTTTCCTGCAAAAAAAAATCCGTTAGAAACCAGCCAGTTTCAACGAGGGCCTATTATTAACTGTGCTAATGCACAGAACAATTGTGTAAGTGAAAACGTTTTTGTATATAATACTTCAGAAAGTGTGTGTGTGTATGCGTCCATTCTCCCACCCAAACTTCTGCCTCTACAAGGTTTTATTTAAAGGTCAAAGCTCAAGTATGAGTTTAGCCTCGGCCATAATATTGTGAACAACTTGAGAGAGAGATTTCCTATTTTTAACCTTGGCCGTAATATTGTGACTTGAGAGAAGATTTCCTATGAACCAATTGGCGTTAATATTGTGAACAACTTGAGAGAGATTTCCTATTTTTAACCTTGGCCGTATATTGTGAACAACTTGAGAGGAGAGATTTTCCCTATTTTTACCTTGGCCAATATTGTAACCTTGAGAGAGAGATTTCCTATTTTTAACCTCGGCCATAATATTGTGAACAACTTGAGAGAGAGATTTCCTATTTTTAACCTCGGCCATAATATTGTGAACAACTTGAGAGAGAGATTTCCTATTTTTAACCTTGGCCGTAATATTGTGAACAACTTGAGAGAGAGATTTCCTATTTTTAACCATTGGCAATAATATGTGAACAACTTGAGAGAGAGATTTCCTATTTTTTAACCTTCGGCCATAAATATTTAGTGAACAACTTGAGAGAGAGATTTCCTATTTTTCCTACCTTTGGCCGTAATATTGTGAACAAACTTGAGGAGAGAGATTTCCATTTTTAACCCGCCGTAATATTTGTGAAAAACTACGAGAGAGATTTCCTATTTTTAACCTTGGCCATAATATTGTGAACAACTTGAGAGAGAGATTTCCTATTTTTAACCTTGGCCATAATATTGTGAACAACTTGAGAGAGAGATTTCCTATTTTTTAACCTCGGCCAATAAATTGTGAATAAAATTGAGAGAAGAGATTTTCCCTATTTTTTGAAAACCTTGGCCATAATATTGTGAACACTTGAGAGAGAGATTTCCTATTTTTACCTTGGCCATTAATATTGTTTGAACAACCTTGAAGAGAAGATTTCCTTTTTTATTTTTAACCTTGGCCAATAAATTTGTGGAACAACTTGAGAGAGAGATTTCCTATTTTTAACCTTGGCCATAATATTGTGAATAACTTGAGAGAGAGATTTCCTATTTTTAACCTTGGCCATAATATTGTGAACAACTTGAGAGAGAGATTTCCTATTTTTACCTTGGCCAATAATATGTGAACAACTTTTTTGAAGATTTGCCATTTTTTTAAAACCTTGCCATAATATTGGTTTGTAACCCCAACTGAACTTGAGAGAGATGTCCTATTTTTAACCTTCGGCCTATATTGGTGAACTTGAGGGAGAAGATTTCCCTTTTTAACCTTGGGGCCGTAATATTCCTGAAAACTAGAGAGAGATTCCTATTTTTAACCTTGGCCTATAATATTTTGTGAACAACCTTGCCTTGAGAGAGATTTCCTATTTTTTAACTTTGGGCCAATATTTGGAACTTGGAAATTCCTATTTTTTAACCTTGCCATAATATTGTGAACACTTGAAGAAAGATGAGATTTCCTATTTTTTAACCTTGGCCATAATATTGTGAACAACTTGAGAGAGAGATTTCCTATTTTTAACCTTGGCCATAATATTGTGAACAACTTGAGAGAGAGATTTCCTATTTTTAACCTTGGCCATAATATTGTGAACAACTTGAGAGAGAGATTTCCTATTTTTAACCTTGGCCATAATATTGTGAACAACTTGAGAGAGAGATTTCCTATTTTTAACCTTGGCCATAATATTGTGAACAACTTGAGAGAGAGATTTCCTATTTTTAACCTTGGCCATAATATTGTGAACAACTTGAGAGAGAGATTTCCTTTTTTACTTTTGGCCGTAATATTTTTGAACAACTTGAAAGAGATTTCCTATTTTTAACTTGGCCATAATAATTGTTGAACAACTTGAGTGAGATTTCCTATTTTTAACCTTGGCCAATATGTGAACACTTGTGAGAGATTTGCCTATTTTTAACCTTGGCCATAATATTGTGAATAACTTGATTGAGAGATTTCCTATTTTTAACTTTGGCCATAATATTGTGAATCAACTTGAAAGAGAGATTTCCTATTTTTAACCTTGGCCATAATATTGTGAACAACTTGAGAGAGAGATTCCCCCCCCCTATTTTTTTTAACCTTGGCCATAATATTGTGAACAACTTGAGAGAGAGATTTCCTATTTTTAACCTTGGCCATAATATTGTGAATAACTTGAGAGAGAGATTTCCTATTTTTAACTTTGGCCATAACATTTTGAACAACTTGAGTGAGAGATTTCCTATTTTTAACCTTGGCCATAATATTGTGAACAACTTGAGAGAGAGAGATTTCCTATTTTTAACCTTGGCCGTAATATTGTGAACAACTTGAGAGAGAGATTTCCTATTTTTACTTTGGCCGTATAGGTTTTTGAACACTTGAGAGAGAGATTTCCTATATAACCTTGGCCATAATATTGTGAACAACTTGAGAGAGAGATTTCCTATTTTTAACTTTGGCCATAATATTGTGAACAACTTGAGAGAGAGATTTCCTATTTTTAACTTTGGCCATAATATTGTGAACAACTTGAGAGAGAGATTTCCTATTTTTAACCTTTTTGGCCTATAATATGTGAACAACTGAGAGATTTGCCTAGTTTTTAACCTTGGCCATAATGAACACTTGAGAGAGAGATTTCCTATTTTTAACCTTGGCCATAATATTGTGAACAACTTGAGAGAGAGATTTCCTATTTTTAACTTTGGCCGTAATATTTTGAACAACTTGAAAGAGAGATTTCCTATTTTTAACCTTGGCCATAATATTGTGAACAACTTGAGAGATTTGCTATTTTTAACCTTGGCCATAATATTGTGAACAACTTGAGAGAGAGATTTCCTATTTTTAACCTTGGCCATAATATTGTGAACAACTGTGAAGGATTTCTATTTTTAACCTTGGCCATAATAATTGTTGAAACTTGAAGAGAGAGATTTCCTATTTTTTAACCTTGGCCATAGATATTGTGAATAACTTGAGAGAGAGATTTTATCCTATTTTTAAAACCTTTGGCCTATAATATTGTGAAAACTAACTTGAGAGAGAGTTTCCTATTTTTCAACCTATTGAACCAATGATTTTATACCTTGTGAACAACTTGAGTGAGAGATTTCCTATTTTTAACCTTGGCCATAATATTGTGAACAACTTGTGAGAGAGATTTCCTATTTTTAACCTTGGCCATAATATTGTGAATAACTTGAGTGAGAGATTTCCTATTTTTAACTTTGGCCATAATATTGTGAATAACTTGAGAGAGAGATTTCCTATTTTTAACCTTGGCCATAATATTGTGAACAACTTGAGAGAGAGATTTCCTATTTTTAACCTTGGCCATAATATTGTGAACAACTTGTGAGAGAGATTTCCTATTTTTAAACCTTGCCGTAATTTGGTGAATAACTTGGAGAGAGAGATTCCTATTTTTTACTTGGCCATAATATTGTGAACAACTTGAGAGAGAGATTTCCTATTTTTAACCTTGGCCGTAATATTGTGAATAACTTGAGAGAGAGATTTCCTATTTTTAACCTTGCCATAATTTGTGATAACTGAGAGAGAGATTTTTCCTATTTTTAACCTTGCCGTAATATTTTGAACAACGTTGAGAGAGAGATTTCCTATTTATTAACTTTGGTCTAATATTTTCAACACTTGAGAGAGAGATTTCCTTTTTTTAACTTTTGCCATGATATTGTGAATAACTTGAGAGAGAGATTTCCTATTGTTTAACCCTGGGCCATAATATTGTGAATAACTGAGAGAGAGATTTCTATTTTTTAAGCTTGCCATGATAATTGTGAACAACTTGAGAGAGAGATTTGCTATTTTTAACCTTGGCCATAATATTGTGAATAACTTGAGAGAGAGATTTCCTATTTTTAACTTTGGCCATAATATTGTGAATAACTTGAGAGAGAGATTTCCTATTTTTAACCTTGGCCATAATATTTTGAATAACTTGAGAGAGATTTCCTATTTTTTAACTGCCTAATATTGTGAACCACTTTAGAAGAGAGATATTCCCTAATTTCTAAACCCTTGGCCATAATATTGTGAACCAACTTGAGAGGAGAGAGAGATTTTCCCTATTTTAACTTTGGCCATTAATATTGTGAAAAACAAACTTGCAGAGAGAGATTTCCTATTTTTAACTTTGGCCATAAAACATTTTGAACAACTTGAGTGAAGATTTCCCTATTTTTCCCCTTGGCCTAATAATTTGGTGAACAACTTGAGAGAGAGATTTCCTATTTTTTAACTTTGGCCATAATATTGTGAACCAACTGAGAGAGGATTTTTCCTTTAAAAATTTTTAAACCTTTTAGATTTCCTATTTTTAAAAACCTTTGGCCCATAATAGTTGTGAATTACAACTTGAGAGAGAGATTTCCTAACAATTTGGCCATAATATTGTTTTGAACAGAAACTTGAGACTTGAGAAGACTTTCCTATTTTTAACCTTGTGGCCATAATATTGTGAACAACTTGAGAGAGAAGATTTCCCTATTTTTAACTTTGGCCATAACTTTTGAGAAAAAAAAAAAAAAAGAAAAACAACTTGAGTGAGAGATTTCCTATTTTTAACTTGGCCATAATATTGTGAACAACTTGAGAGAGAGATTTCCTATTTTTAACTTTGGCCATAATATTTTGAACAACTTGAGTGAGAGATTTCCTATTTTTAACTTTGGCCATAATATTGTGAACAACTTGAGAGAGAGATTGTTCCCTATTTTTAACTTTGCCATAGGAAACATTTTTGAACAACTTGAGTGAAGATTTCTATTTTTTAACCTTGGCCATTTAATATGTGAACAAGGCTTGAGAGAGAGAGTTTCCTATTTTTTTAACTTTGGCCTAATATTGTGAACAACTTTGAGAGAGAGAATTTTCCTATTTTTAACTTTGGCCCATAATATTGTAACCAACTTGAGTGGAGGAGATTTTCCCTATTTTTAACTTTGGCCATAATATTGTAACCCTTGAGAGAGAGTTTCCTATTTTTAAACCTTTGGCCATAATATTGTGAAACAACTTGAAGAGAGATTTCCTATTTTTAACTTGCCAATAATTATTGTTGAACAACTTGAGAGAGATTTCCTATTTTTCTTTTTAACTTGGCCATAATATTGTGAACAATTGAGAGAGATTTCCTATTTTTTAACTTTGGCCAATAAATTGTGAACAACCTTGAGATTTTCCTATTTTTAACCTTTTGGCCATAACAATTTGAACCAATGGAGTTGAGAGATTTTCCTATTTTAACTTTGGCCATAATATGTGAACAACTTGAGAGAGAGATTTCCTATTTTTAACCTTGGCCATAATATTGTGAACAACTTGAGAGAGAGATTTCCTATTTTTAACTTTGGCCATAATATTGTGAACAACTTGAGAGAGAGATTTCCTATTTTTAACCTTTGGCCATAACTTATTGGGAAACAACCTGCAGAGAGAGATTTCCTTATTTTTAACTTTGGCCAAATATTGTGAACAACTTGAGAGAGAGATTTCCTATTCTAACCTTGGCCATAATATGTGAACAACTTGAGACGAGAGATTTTTCCTTATTTTCCTAACCCTTGGCATAATATTGTGAACCAACCTGAAGAGAGGAGGATTTCCATATTTTTTAACCTTGGCCCATAAATATGAACAACTGAGAGAGAGATTTCCTATTTCTAACCTTGGCCATAACATTTTGAACAACTTGAGTGAGAGATTTCCTATTTTTAACCTTGGCCATAATATTGTGAACAACTTGAGAGAGAGATTTTCAAAATATTTTTTAACTTTTGCCATAATGGATTGTGAACAACTGAGAGAGAGATTTCCTATTTTTACTTATGGCCTATATTGTGAACAACTTGAGTGAGAGATTTCCCTATTTTTAAACCTGGCCACCAAATTATTTGTTGAACAACTTTGAGAGAGAGATTTTCTATTTCTAAACCTTGGCCATAAATATTGTTGGAAACAACTTGAGAAGAGAGAATTTTTCCTAATTATTTTTAACTTTGGCCATAATAAATTGTGAACAACTTGAGAGAAGAAGATTTCCCTATTTATAAACCTTGGCCATTAACATTTTGAACAACGTTGACGTGAGAGATTTCCTTATTTTTAACTTGGCCAAATAATTATTGGAACAAAAACTTGAGGAGAGGAGATTTCCTAATTTCTGAACCTTGGCCATAACAAATTTTGAAACAACTTGAGTGGAGAGATTCCTATTTCTAACCTTACCTTGGCCATTAATAATTGGTGAACAAACTTGAGAGAGAGATTTCCCTAAATGTTTTTAACTTCAAGGTTAAAGTCGTGGTCACACTTGAATTGCAAGGTCAAGAAGGAGTTTGACCTCGCCCGTAATGATTCAGCAGTTGGTATGATTTGAGGTGAAAGAGAATGGAGACTGAAAAAGATCTGCTTAGGAAGTGAAATGGCTGGTGGGAATACGTGCTTTCAATGATTGGACTTTCTTAATCGTACTAACAAAGTGACGAAATGATCCTAATAGATTTTAAAGTTTCATCACCGAGTAGTAACAAGTGATACAATTTATGATACATTGGAAACTCAAGTTTTTATGTTTTTTCTCTGAGTAGTAACAGAAGAGTCTAATGATATATCTTTATGATTTCTTGTGGGAAAAAAATTGAAAAAGAAAAGTTGTCTTTTTTTTGAAAGGAGAAGTTGACTTGGGGCCGCAAACGTTAATAGGAGGAGAGAGTTTCAGAAGCAGGTAAAAGTTATCGTATTCAAGAAGAGGAAGTTTAAATTGTTTAAAGGTGCTGTCCTGGGTTGCGGATAATGTAACGTGCAAATAAATGATGAAATACTAAAGTAGAGAGTGGTGAGGAAACGTAGAGTTTTGTATGGTTGTTTGAAGACCATTTGGAAACTGGAAGGAGGTATAAAGCAAGCAAGCAAGCAAGCAAGCCCCCCCCCCCCCCCCCCCCCCCCACACACACACACACACACACACACACAAGCCAGTGAAGTGGACGTTGAATTTTAGGAATGAAACAGGTTTTGTTGGGGGGAAAATATAATTGATAAACAAGTCAGCGATTATAAGATGTGGTCAAAGTGGCGTTCCGAAGGTTTTTAGTATGTAGTTGATTAAATTGAGATCGAGTTTTTAAGGTATTAAATTTAGCCCTGGGAATTGTTTACTGGGCTGTCGGGAACAGAATGGGATTACCGAAGAGTTGCTGTCTGTCTGTGTGGAGGAGAAAGGGTGATTTCAGCGGCAGGTTAGTATGTGTAAAGACCCCCCCACACGGTCGAACTTTGATCGACGAACTGTGTTCGATGTGACGTCAGAATCGAAGAAACAACGGATAAGGTTCTGACTTTAGGAACAACTTTCTAAGAATGGATCAGTGAAATAATTATTCCCAATTTTATGAGGGAAAGCACGATAAAGGGAATTGCAGGAATTGTAAGAAGTATATCTAGAGCACTTCATAGGGAAGCCCTTATTTGAAAAGGTAAGCAAATGATTTAAAACCGATTAAGGAAAGAACAGTGATGGATTACATACAGAGGAAATATAGACTGTTCCGAAGCAGTTGTATAAGACGTTTAGAAGTGAAAGAAGAAGAAAATAATAGATGATTCGTTCAGGAGGCTTATCAAAGGTTATGAATGAAACTGATAAATACAATGATGACTTTTGTGGGAAGTGTAAGGAGCGAAAAATAATTAATCAAATGAGAGTAAAAAATCATCACATGGGAATCACTGGTTTGGTACAAAAGTATTTTTCAGACCTTTCTTCGGTTTGGTTGTTTATCCTGTACAATGAACACATTCACGAGAAAGAACAATGAACACATTCACGAGAAAGAACAATGAACACATTCACGAGAAAGACTGCGGACAGAAAGCAGGTACTACATGTCGTTTTCAAGAATCCGAAGTGGCTGTAAAAGGAATATGGGAACCAGCTGATACTTCAAGAATTACTGCAACGTACAAAGTTTGAAACTATTTCCAATTATATAAGGTTGAAAGTAAATGTCAGTAGTAGTAAGGTCAGGATGATTAATTGAAGACTCTCTCTCTCTCTCTCTCTCTCTCTCTCTCTCTCTCTCGCTTTGTTTGTTTCCTCGGCCTCTTTAAGACACTTTGCAGCTCATCTAGATTCCTAAGGTATGTTGCTTTCATTCTTTGAGCCAAGTGGAATTAATCAACCTTAAATTCATTCACTTTTTCCTCTGGTGGACAAGGCTCTGGGAGGTGTTACCCTTCCGAGCTAACTACTGATTGTTAGGATGAGATTACCTGCACCATACCCACAAATGGGCAAGGGACAGAAAGCGCAAGCTATGGCAGCTACGTCATGACTGGCTCATAAGAGACATTTCTTCTTTTCGTAAGAGCATTTAACACAAGACTTACACTACCGCCAGTGAGTTTGTTGGACAGGAGGTGGAAATGGTGACCTTTGAGAAGAAGCAGCCTTTAGGAGGAGGTATTGATGAGCGTCGGTGTGTATAGTTGATAACTGGAACTGGGTGGCTGATGCCGGTATTGGAGGGGATGTCACGAAGGAGAGTAGTATAGAATGGAGCGGCAGATTAGTGAGGAGCTGACTGGGTCAAATTGATATGTGGAGCTCACAGAGCTTTGAAATCATTTCAAGTCCATAAGAAGACAAATCGATTTTAATGTTTTGAAGGTGTCTATATGTTTGTGTATATAGTATATATATGCATATATATATATATATATATATATATATATATATATATATATATATATATATATATATATATATATATATATATAATGAAAGAAAGCCCTTAAAAACGCCAAAATATAGAGAGAAAATACTATATTTCAGACTGCTGTCTCTCTCACCAGTCTCTGAAATATAGTATTTCTCTCTCTACTTTGGCGTTTATATGGGCTCCTTTTATTAGATGGAATTCTGTTGTAACAGAACATTTTTACCAGTCATATATATATATATTATATATATATGTATACATATGTATGTGTGATATATATATATATATATATATATATATATATATATATACATATATATATATATATATATATAGATATCTATATATATATATATATATAATATATATTATATATATATATATATATATATATATATATATATATAATTTATCATAACGTTAATGTAGAGTTTTTAAGAAATTATTTTAAAGAATAATTGTTTCATCCCTCATTCCCAAGGAGTATAAATCATCATCCTATTCATCGTTGATCAAGTATTTAAAGTTTATTTTACTTATAGTATCGTTTCCCAAGGGAGAGATTATTATTGACTCGCAGCTATCGGCCGAGCATCATAATTTTCAATTATTTATCCGAAAAAAAAAATTAAGTAAAAAATGAGAAAATTCCAGGAAAACATTTTTCCGGGAATACAAGGCAGCGCCACTGAGTAACGCATTTAAGTGGAGTGTCACTCGAATTCCCATTCCAATTTGGGCGCCGGCTCCAATGTGCACTTCAGCGGCTGAACCATTGATGCGACGGATCTGCCGTCGGTCACTTCAAAGCGAGCGCCTTGTGCTTCAAAAGTGCCAGGATGAGCCTCGAATCCCCCCCCCCCCCCCCCCCCCCCCCCCCCCCCGCCCCCCCCCCTTCTTTGCAGCTACTACGAACACCGTTTTTATTTATTTATTATTTTATATATTTTTTGGCAACTACTACTGACACCGAAAGTGCCTCAGTGGCGTGGTCGGTTTGGTCTTGGCCTGCCACCTCGGTGGCCGCGAGTTCGATTCTCGGACATTCCATTGAGGTGTGAGAGATGTGTACTTCTGATGAGAGGTTCACTCTCGCATATGCCGGAAGTCCGCAAGCGGTTTGGTCTTGGCCTGCCACCTCGGTGGTCGCGAGTTCGATTCTCGGACATTCCATTGAGGTGTGAGAGATGTGTAATTCTGATGATAGAGGTTCACTCTCGACATGGCTCGGAAGTCACGTCAAGCCGTTGGTCCCGTTGCTGAATAAACCTCTGGTTCCATGCAACGTAAAAACACCGTACAAACAAACAAGCAAATACGGACACCGAAGAACCACTAGTAATGAGAATGGGTTCTGCTTAAAAATAAAAGCTTCCTCTCGCTTGTCATTCCGATTTGTTGGGGGGGGGGGCGGTTTGGCGTTTGGCAAACACGAATTACGTACGTTTATAAACTTATATAGATTAACTAGAACTTTTTTTTATTAAAGGACTCAAAGTATATATTTGAAATGTCATATACAGAAATTGTGCGTCGTGTGCAAAAATTATAGTGGTTCATGCTTCTCTTGCATTTATTTTTTTTAAGTATCATTAAATATAGTTACATGGTTCCATAATATTTTCATTTTCAGCAATTTTAAATTCGTTGGTTCAACACGAAAGCGCTTATTTGTTTCGGGTCACAGCGTCGTTCCATAGGTCAACACATAACCCACACAGCCCCGTTTTTATGTCCACTGTCTATGAAACATGAAATACTATCACACAACAATCAAAGGTACCTCATTTTCATTATACATAGTATATTTGACAACCACTTGCCATCGCAAAAGTACCTCATTTCCATTATACATAGTATATTTGAAAACCACTTGCTATCGCACCCTCTTTGAATTCTAGTTTCTCAGCTGTTACCCTTCCCTTATAATTTTTTTAACTGACAAAAGCAGTTTGTTTTATTGTTTTCCGTTTTAATTTGCTCCATAATCGTGTTATGTAATTTTTGTTGAGTTTTTAATCTCCTTATATGGTCATTGGTTTTATTGTTCGATTTTTATTTATTTTCAGTTTTGCTTTTGTGTTCTTTATTTTTTTACTTACATACTTATCTTTTTACTTTGCATAACTGTGTGTTTAGAAGTGTTCCTGTTACGCTTATATATAAGCCCTTTCGCATTACGGTCTTCCTACTGACGATCAATATTGCATTGGCCTGCAGTCTGTTGCACATGTTTGGCTGGTGTGAGGCATGATTCATTAATCAACACATGCATCGTTTTTTTTCTTCAGAATAAGATTTTATTTTAGTGCCATTAGACCCAGATAATACTAACAAATATTGTGTCGTATCCATCTTCAAGTCTCGCATTCCGTGTATTTTACCATAATTATTTCTTGAGGATACCGAAACTTTTTCTCTGATCTCATCCTCCCAGAGCCAGACATCAAACTACTATGACTTGAATTTTACACTTCTATATTATTGACTGTTCAATGATATTCTAGAATGATGAGTTGTGCTCATTAACGATGAAATTCTGGTTACACTTATTCGGCCATTTATGTATTTCATTCTTGTTAATCAGTATCTGATTATTTTGGCAGCCACAAGCCACGTTTGTCTCCTTTTTAAAAAAAACCGTACGCGTGGTCGTCAAAAGCTGTCAGTCAAGTCGAAAGTGAAGGAAACAAGGTATATATATAAAAAGGCAAAAAAAAAAAATGCGGAGACCAACTATTACGAACTATCATGTCAATTGGCAAAGTTGCGAGCAAAACCATTTAGAGTTTTGTGCCAGAGTGAAAAGCGACATTAAAAGGGAACACTCTCTTGCATCCCGTGGCAGGTGAATGCGAAATATTCCGCGAATATTTAAATGCGGAACGAAACGACAAAATGTAATCCGCATTTTACTCTTCAGGAAATGTGACTGCTGTTGTTGCTTTTTGATGTTTTTATTTCCATTTTTTTTTTCGCCATTATTTTATGGGCGAAGCATATTCCAGAAACCAACAATTGTTCACTACAGGAATATGTGTCAACCATTTTTTTTTTTTTTTACTTCGTGGCTGTCTTTCTGAGATACTCACTCCCTTTTGAGATTTTTTTTTTTTTTTTTAAAGCTACATGGATGTCTGTTATTCTCTCACACACACACACACACACACACACACACACACACACTTTTTTCGTGAATGTCTCTCTGAGATTCTCCCTTTTGAGATGGTTTTTTTTTTAATTATTTATTTATTATTATTTTTTTTTTCTGTACCCGTTTGCTTTCCAATAATTGTTTCCCAGATGGATTTCCTATCTTTAAAATTCAGTCGTTACGAAGAAAACGGGATCGAAAAAAACGGGATCCCGGTTGTTAACTCTGTCAGCATGTTGCAGTCAGTGCACCTCACGTGGTGCACGGTAGGCATTGCTAAGAGTTGTTTGATACGTTCCTTCGGCCCAATCCCCCAGCTGCACCCACATTTTACCCTTTTACTTTACCTCCGTTTCGCTTCCTTTCTTCATTCTGGCTTCCAACCACTCCAACTCTCCGTTTTCGCTGTCTAAAGTGCCCAAGTACTCAATCAATCTTTAAAACTTAAAAATACCATTATGATATGGCACATGTCTAATCTTGGAATGTTGTGGGTATGTATTAAACAAAACTTGCTGACGCATAATAAAAAAAAAGGGTAAAACATTAGAGAGAGAGAGAGAGAGAGAGAGAGAGAGAGAGAGAGAGAGAGAGAGAGCGAAGCAGAAATTTCATCGCAGTACCAACACATTCCTTTTGTGTGAACGTAGCGTGAGCTGGTCACATTATCTGGATTACAGAAACCCCTTTTATCACGAGGAATTAAGATTCAGGCGGTATTAGAGGTAAAAAAAAGAAAAAGAAAAAACAAACGTCGCTTTCTCTCTTTCCAGGAAAGACTCTCTCTCTCTCTCTCTCTCTCTCTCTCTCTCTCTCTCTCTCTCTCTCATCATCATCATCATCTTTCCCCTTCTCTCTGAAAACCTCTCATATTACTTAATTTCTGCTCTCTCTCTCTCTCTCTTCGCCTATTGCATACACGCATATGCTGGCCTGACATGAGAGCTCCTAGCTCGCCTCACTGACAAGTCAGTGTTTTGTCGCCTCCTTACTTCCTTTGTCATTTCCCTGGCCATTTGTCACGGCAGAATTATCGAAAATTTGAGGAGAATTCCGGAAAATGTCACCCCTTGCCCCGGAGGTAAGGTGAGGAAATGGCATGAAACGACGTTTTCTTCAATGATGGAAGGAGTATGGAGAAAAAGACGAAAAAAAAGTAATTCTTATTCGACTTTTTTCCATAACGTTCCCATTATTCTCGATGGTTTATCTTTTTTTTTTTATGTTCATAGAAAAGTTAATATGCATGCGCACGCCTATATATATTATATATATAAAGATCAGTCACGTATTGTATATATAGTATACAAGGAAAATGAAACATGGTATAAATCATGACCGGCTTCGAATCAGGTCTGTATATATATGTATATATGTGTACACACACACACACATATATAGTATATATATAAACTTTATGCATAAAATAATATATATATATATATCTATATATAGGTGTAAATATATAATATAATATAATATATATATATATATATAAACATATATATATAGTAGTATATATATATATATATATATATATATATATAATGAGGTATGATAGAGCAAGAGCTGTGTGTTTCTGAACAAAGATGAGGCTGCGTGTGGAATGTATGTGGGAAACTTTTAGAGCGTAGAGAAGACGGTATTTGGGATTTTTGTGCTTAAGTAGAGCTTGTAAAATAAATTAATGAGTTGCAGTGTAAATGGAGCGAAATTTATTGTAAAAATACCTCTTGAGCTCGTGATCTCCTGGAGTCTTCTTTTACTAACAGATAGTCACTTATTTTTCAAGTGTCATTCTCCATTATTATATAGATTTCCTGACAAAATATTGCCAATCATGTCTCTTTTCGTTACGTCGGCAATTGATGTTTTCTCATCCTTTTCCTCGAGAATAAATAGCCAATTTCCAGTTTTTCCAGGAACTACCACTGCAATTTTTTCCATCTTAAATAACGTTAACTAACTCTTCCTCCATCTCCCTCTGCCATCAGAATGACATTTGTCTCTTTTTCTCGAGGCCGCTGCGTAATCTCTTTCACCTCTCAACATTTGCGTCTTCATTTATTATGCGAGAAATTCTCGTAAAGTGTGAAGGATCCGCACTTCCCTGTTAGTTACGAACAATGCGACGATGTTTCTCCACTCGAGAGAAATGAGAAAGTGGTGTTCTCCACAGGCTTCCCTGTTATTGTCCATGCTTAAATTGCTCTTTTTGTTTGCCTGTCTGTCTGCTTTTCTGTCTTTGTATGTCTGTCTTATATATATATATATATATATATATATATATATATAATATTATATATATATATATACTATATATTTATATACATATATATCATATATTATAATGTACATATACTCGGCATATATTATATATATATATATATATATGATATATATATATATATGATTATTCCCACGCATATATTATATATTATATATATATTATATATATATATATATATATATATATATATCTTGTATGTTATGGAGATAAAAACTAATTGTTCATTTCTTGTCTCTGCTGTGTAAAATAGTATTAAAATTCCTCGCCTAAAAAAGTTGTAAGTAAAAAGGTTCATGAGAAATAAGAGACAGCTGCAAAAAGGAGTAGGTGGCATCAGTTATTCATGATTAAAATCGTGAAAACTGGATGAAAATACTAACTAACACTGAAAGCTTGAATGCAACTGCTGTTCCACTGGAAAAAAAGGGGGTTGAACTCCGCCATTATTCATGTAGAACTTCTTTTTTAAAAACATTTTGCGTTTATGCAGAACATACAAATGAAATGCTGGATGTAATTCTGTAACAGCTAAAGATATCAAATTACTTTAATAATTATTAACGTTTAATTGAATTATTCACTTAACTCTCGATTTCGGGTGGAATGCAGTAGGAATAACGAAATGTCCTGAAAACCCCGAAACTGCAATATCCGTAGAAAAACTGAAAACTTATGGCCATTAATAAAAGTTGGTTTAAATTTTCTCCCCGACGATGTATGGGCTATTTCTAAGGGGTGTTTCTCGCCCGCACTAAATTTTGACTAATAGAGCTCCTTACGAAAGCACATTTTCTTATCGCGAACGTTATTGCGGTTTATAAAGGGTACGAAAAATATATAAGGTAATGAACAGCCAGTTACCTGCTATTCATCACTGGATAGAATAAGGCTATATAGTGTAATTTTACAGAAGCATCAAGGTAATTACGTAAGGATTTATAGTGGAATTACCTTTATAGTGCTTTATGAAAATGTAAAACTTTGATGGGAAAGAGTGACATGATTTTGAATCATGCTTTCATCCTTCATGTCTTAACATAGGTAACAAATTCGTGTTCTGTTGTATTACAGAAGCATTTGAAACATTCTTCTCGCGCTTCATTCATTCAAGTAAACCTCTTGTTGACTTGGTATCAGGTACTGCAACCTATGAACTATGCGGGTTATGGAATATTGACAACGAAGGAAAAAGAAAAAAAAAAGACGATGTATATGGGTCTTGATAGCTCCTTCGTCGTGAGCGCAGAATCCACCATCATCCTTTGAAGTCCCTTCTTGGTAAGCATGTTTGCAAGAAAGCCCAACTCTCTTATATCCCACTGTAGCCCCGACCCCTTGTGGCACTGCCTGCCTTTCATGTTCACTTTCTCCAGTGTCTGGGTCCTCGCATTTTCCCTTTTTTTTATTTTTCGCCTCTCCGAGAGACTGCACTGCATATAATATACTCTTTTGGGGAGCTTCTTTCCTATGGAACTCATTTGGGCGTCTTTTATCAGGGACTATGGGGAAGCATTGGAAGTCTCCCCTTTGACATTTCTTATGCTTTTGACAGGTTCTGGTATATAAGGCCTTATTAGTTACTCTCTCTCTCTCTCTCTCTCTCTCTCTCTCTCTCTCTCTCTCTCTCTCTCTCTCGGCACTCAACTTTCAATCTCTCTTCTTCTGTAGAATTTCTCCTTCTCTCTCTCTTCTCTCTCTCTCTCTCTCTCCTCTCTCTCTCTCTCTCAACTCGGTACTCACTCTCTCCAATCTTCTTCTGTAGAATTTTTTATTCTCTCTCTCTCTCTCTCTCTCTCTCTCTCTCTCTCTCTCTCTCTCTCTCTCGTTTGTATCTTCCTAAAATAGTTTTTTTTCCACTTTTAATTGGTCTGTACTCAAGTCATTGTGTGTGCGCGCACGCGCGTCCGGTTATTTCCCCTGCTTGCGACCGATGTTTTTCAGCCCTGCTCTTTTATCGTCTTCCAGACCATTTGTCCGACAATTACTGAAATTTTAGGAATTTCCCCGATTTTTCCTTCATGGCCGAAAAGAGGGAAACACATTGTCATAATTTTCCTTTCTTTTCTGGCGTCTTTTATTTCACAAGTAAAAGTTGTTTCATTATTGGATTTATTTCTCTTTGTATTGCGTATGACTCTCTCTTCTCTCTCTCTCTCTCTCGGTTTATCGAATTCCAAATTTTTATAACATCAGAGCTTCCTGTATAATTGATGTTGATATGATTCAAAAGGAAAGGACTTCTATGACTTTATTTGGATACTGTATAAAAAGTCTTGCATACGTTGGTCACTGTCTCATTCATTCTTCATTTGCAGAATCGAGAGTGAGCCAGTTTGCAGAAAACATTGAAATCCTTTTCCTATACAGTGCGCCACTAACTTCTGTCTCTGTATTTACACTCTCTTGCCTTCATTTCCAGACCTGATCTCTTGCCTTCTGTCCAGCACCAAGCATGGCTTCCTTACCTCTTTCGAACCATTCTTTTTTTCCTCTATGTATCCTCCTTCATTCTCTCCTCATGATCAAACCATCTCAAAACACAAAGGTGCAAATCCATTCATCTACTCTAACCTTTTGCCATTGCAACATATTTCCACATGTCTTACCTTTTCAGTCTTCTGACTCTTAACACATACAATGCTACCTGCTATGTTCATATTTTACATTCTTATTTCTTATTTCATAAAATATGGTTGGCTCAACGACCCCTACTTGCATTCCAACTTTGGCATCCGTAGGTGTGCTGCACTTTTCCTAAAAGATATATGGCCTCCTCTGGTGTTTCCCATATTCTAGGACTCTCCTTTTCCCGCATCCTTTTGTCATCCTTTAGATTTAAACCCTTGGTGCCTTTCCAGGTGAAACTCTCGGTTGTTGCTTCCCCTAGATCGTCATCTGTCATCTCCCCTCCCCTCCCCCAAAGCACTCTTGCTTTGTTCAAATCTGCTTCTCTTCTGTCGTCCACTTTCAGTAAATCTTCAAACTACTCACTATCCTGTATAGGGCCACATTCTCTTCAGGAAGCTCTTCCCATTTACAGCTTTCCTTCTGAATATTCATTTGTTCTGTAACCTTCTCCCTGCATGTATTTATTCTTCCTGTGGTATTGCCTCTGGCTAGCCACTTTTTTTTATCATAACCATTTTTTCACTCGTTTGTCTTCAAATACATTCTTCGTCCTATCATACTGTTACGTGGTCTGTCCCCTCCTCCCCCCCCTAATATCTGTCTGATTTCGTTTGTTTGCCATTTAGTGCATTTATTCCACTGCATTTATTCCCGATTCGGAATCTCATATACCGACAAAACCTCGTTGCAAGTTTCTTCAGTTTGATTTGAAATTCAAGGAAATGCAGAAAGATCAGCAATTGTGAAACAAAGATGAATCAGCAAATTGTAGATATATAAATCAAAATGTTAATAAATTATTAAAAGACTAGAACAATATATTAATCAATTATAAAAAAACACTAGAACAAATATTAATCAATTACAAAAATAATAGAGCAAAACTCCTTGTCACAACTTCTGCGACTCGTAACAGCAATTTACAAGCAAACCAGTGTGTGCGAAGCTGATTGAATTGAAGGAGGAGTGTTGCTTCATTGTTGTTAAACGTATCCTCTCACCTTTTGCCTTTTATTGTCTGTCCGTCGTCTGTCATCTGAGAAATTCTCGTGAAGTGCGACGGTCTGTAGCTCACTTTGGGGCAACGGCGTGTGGACGTTTCATGTGAGATAAAATGAAGGTTTGTCTCGCTCGGCGTCTTTCTTCTAATATCCTTGACTAAATTTTTTTTTTCTCTCTCTCTCTCTCTCTCTCTCTCTCTCTCTCTCTCTCTCACTACTCTCATAAATTCACCGAGGTTAATATACCCTATATGATAAATATTTATATATATATATAATATTATATTATAATAATATATTATATATAGATATATATATATATATATATACTATCATATTCTCTCTCTCGCTCTCTCTCTCTCTCTCTCTCTCTCTCTCTCTCGAGGACCCTGATGCAATGATATATATATATATATATATATATAATATATATATATATAATAATACATACACATACATACATACATACATACACACACAAAACACACACACACATACGCATGCACATTCAGTAAATAGTGACTGACGAACATTCACTTCTTACACTGGTTGAACGGGCAAAAAAAATAGTGTGTTTTTATTTACTTTTTTTTTTTTTTTTCTTTTTTTTTTTTTTTTGTCTGACAAGAAATGACGTGACGTAAAAATGCCAGCGACAAAATGAGAAAGCAGGAAATGAAGCTGACGTTGCCTGCATCACTAATGACGGGATTGTACGAGAAAGAGATGAAAATGACCGAAATATATAAAGTGTTATGCAGAAACTATATATTAATAGATTGTTTTTCACTTCGTTTTTCACTTCAAAGATATCAATGAAAAGAGCGAAGGAAGATTGCAAAAAAAAAAAAAAAATATTATATATAATATATATATATATATATATATATATATATATATATATATATATATATATATATATATATATTATCATTAATATTGTAGGTGAGCGTCGTGAATAGAGAAAAATCCTCCAAAATAAAATAGCTGGAGGAACAGAAACAGTGGTCGAGAGAAAGACTTGTTACTGAACACTTAACTCGAAATTAAATTCTCTCGCAGTGATATGATTTCCACGTATTAGCTCTTAAGGTACACTGCCAGTAATTGATCAGCGATGTTTGCAGTTTCCTTCAATAAGGAATGGATTTCAGCCATTATATATTGTCTTGGATCTCTGTGAAGATCGTATTAGTGTTCTGTAAAAGAAAACTATTGAGATGGCTGTCGTGTCTGTCCATCCCTACTTTATATGTTCGCCCTCAGATTTTAAAAAATACTGAGGCCAGAAGGATGCAAGTTGGTATGTTGATCATCTCCCCTCCAGTCATCAAACATATCAAATTTCAGCCCTCTACCCCCAGTACTTTTTTTTTATATAAGCTAAAGATACCCATGATCGTGCGTCTGGCAATACTATAGGACAGGCCATCAGCGGGCCGTAGTGCACGCAGCATTATACGCTGTACAGAAAACTCGCAGCACCGCATGTTTTACTTGTGTTTTTCGTTCGAAGGGATGGTTTTCTAGGCATGTGTTGATGATCTTATGCAATAAACATTGTTGCTGTTAGTTAATGCATAATTGGAAACTGCTATTTGTTCCGATGCAGGATACTTACCTCGAACCATTACAGTGGAGATTCCTGGATGTCGATCCGGGTCCGACCAGAAAAAACTGGTTATACACCGCACCCAGGCCAGGCCTATGCCCTTAGGGGTTGAAGACCACGCTATCCTGCTGACCTGATGCCAGTCCTTCTCTGTTGCAGGCGCGTGCATACGCCCCTGCTCGTCCAGTGTCCGGCCCATTTCCTTTGTCCTTGTTCTGTTTTGTGTACGTGTGTCGATCATATGTGTGATCTTGGCCTCGGAACCTCAACGTCGTTGCCCTTGTCCTGAAGGCTGGGATTGTGGAGCATTTCTTCCGCCCCTTCTCATCGGTCCTCACTCTTTGTGTAATTCATGTAAGGCGGGCGCTTGCTCGAAAGGCAACACGTGCTTGGAGTGTGCCTCTTGGCCCTCGTACCAGTGGGATTTGGCTTCTACAAAGAAGAAGAAGAAGCGTAAGTCCTCGTCGGCAAAGCTTTAAGGGGATTTGAGGAGTAGGAGTAACAGCAGAGACAGGGGCACCCCTTCCCCTTTGGTCTTTGGTATCGTCGAAGAGGAAGTCTCCTGCGTTTCTCCAGGTTCACCTAGGTGAGTCCGTTGCCGGGTCCCCCCCCCCCCCCCCCCCCCCCCAGGTGGGGGGTCCCGATGAGTTGATTCCCCAACAGGTTGTACCAGATGCTTCTGCGGTGTTGAGAGATTGCTAGATGCGGCTAGGTCCTCTCTCTTAGCATCGGTGCAGGAGGAGGGTCCGTCCTTCCCCGCTGCAGAGCTTCCCGCTATGGCTCTCCCCGCTACGGCTCTCCCTACTACGGCTCGCCTCGCGGCAGCTTTCCTATCTGTGGCTCTCCCCCGCTCTCGAGTGGAGCACGCCGGTCATGGAGCCACCCGCCCGCCCAGCTCCGGCCCTTTCCTCTCCTGCCGTTGGGGATTTTTTCCCCCCTCGTACTCCAGGCAGATCCCCGATGAAGGACGATGCTTTCCTGTCCTGGGGCTTCCCGTCTAGAGGGCAGGAGGAGCCAGGGTTGTCCCCAAAGCGACCGAAACGCTCCCCGGTCTCTCCCCGTGACGGGAGTCGCCGGAGGAGAAGCAAGAGATGGCGGGACTCATCCCAAGAAATGAGTTCTTCGAGTTCCTCCTTGAGGGAGAGATCCTCCCATGGGAGAGGTAGGCGGCGCAGCTACTCGTTGTCCTCGAGCAGCTCTTCCCGCTCTCCTCATCGTAACCGGGATCGTAAAGGGAGTAGAGGGAGTGACAGGCGTAGGGACAACTCCCACCAGAGGCGGCGACGTTCTCCTTCGGCCCCTCCGCTGAGGGAGGGCCCCCCCCCAGTGACCCCCATGACAGTTCCACACAGGGGGTTTCCCAGCCAGCCTCCTCCCTGGTCCTTCCTCGGTCCCGGTGGATCCCGCCTCAGTCTTGTCAGCCATAGGGTCGTCCTCCAAGACCGAAAGGGCTCCTTTCTTCCGTGTTCCCACATTCTTGTCGCCTTCACAGACGGAGCCTGGGGCCGACGCTCCTTAGGGAGTTCAGAGCCCCGCCACCGCTCAGGATTGGGCACCTCCTCAAGGCAGTCTGGGCATGCAGGGCATCCCCCCTTGCAGGAGACCGGTTTACAACCGGGTTTAAGTGTCCCTCACTGGGGAGCTTCTCCAGCTTCCCCCCGACCAAGGTCTGATGTCTCTCCTCCATCGAGGGACGCTGAGGAGGAGACCTTCATCCAAGAGGACCTCCAGAATGCCCTGGAGGAACTAGGCCCAGTGGACGAGAGTTCTACTTTTAGACGTGTCCTCTCACTTATTAGGGCCATGAACCAGCTAGAGGAGCCAGCCCCAACGACAGAAGACAACATGAAGAAGGTCCGTCAGGTGGAGAAGCTCATGGCAGGGTCAAATAACTCCCTATTAATGTTCTCCTTGGCTAGGCTACTTCCAGCGTCTAAGCCAAGGCAGAGAAGGCTATATGCCCCAGAAGGAGTCCCCCTTCTTCCCAAATCGGTGGAGGGTAACTTGTCGACCTTGGCCCCCAGACTCTCGGAAGAGAGGCTCGCGTCAGGGCTAGTCTCCTTCTCCCACCAGGAGGCTATGGCCATGGAGGTCACAGCTTGGACCTCTATTCATGTGGCTTCATGGATAGATCTGCGGTCTGGACCAGTAGCCAGGTTCCCCATCCTCCACGACTTGAGGGACGAAGCCTCACTTGCCCAGTACAAGGAACTGATTCTGTCTGGAGGCAAGTCCCTGGGCTTCCTCACGACCCAACTGGTCACGTCGTGGGCAAACTGGGTCTTGAGGCATAGGGATTCCGTTCTATCCAAACTCCCAAGGAACATTCCACAGAGAGAGAGAGCTCAAGACCCTTCGGAATGCCCCAGTGGACGGGCTGCTCTCTTTCTGGAGAAGCTGGTGGAGGAGTCCGTGGAATGGTGGAGGAAGGCCAGCCAAGACTCCATCGTATATAGGGCCCCTTCCCTACGTCAGTCAGTGCCCAAAAGATCTAACGAGAGACTGAAGCCTCAGAATAGGACCCTTTCCGCCCCCTCCACGGAGTCAGCCCCTCAGAACTGGGGAGACCAGGGGACTCAGCCCTCCCACAGGACCCTCCCTCCTTCCCAGGCACTGTTCAGGTCCAGACCCCCCGCTGCTTCCAGAAGGGGTCGTAACAACTGCTTCCTTGGAGGAAGTAATAGTCGAGGCCTCCTACCTTTTCTTTCGCCACCGGTGGGGCGTTGCTTCTCGAGCTGTTGGCAGAACTGGGATGATCACGGAGCTGAGCTCTGGACAGTCCAGGTCCTCAGGGACGGTTACCGAATCCCCTTCCTAGACCAGAAGCCTCCCCTGACAGCGGAGCTGAACAGTCTGTCTTCTCAGCCCCGGAACACCGGTCACAGGGAGGCCCTAAGGCTAGAAGTTCAAGCACTGCTGGAGAAGGGAGCCCTGCAGCAGGTGGTAGACCACTCCTTCGGGTTCTTCAGTTGCCTTTTCCAGGTGGAGAAGTCGTCGGGGGGGTGGCGGCCTGTCATAGATCTTTCAGTCCTCAACTTGTACGTCCTAAAGACTCCCTTCAAAATGGAAATGCCACGCTTGGTGCTGGCTTTCATGAGAGTAGGGGATTTCATGATGTCCCTGGATCTCAAGGACGCCTACTTCCAGATCCCGGTACATCTGTTATCCAGGAAGTATCTGCGCATAAGGTGGGAGGACCAGAGCTTGCAGTTCAAGTCACTCTGCTTCGGGCTGGCAATGGCCCTGCAAGTGTTCATGAGGGTGTTCTCCCTGGTTTCGTCTTTGGCCCACAAGAGAGGTATACGCCTTCTCAGGTACCTAGACGACTGGCTACTCCTTTCCTCCTCAAAGGAGTGCTTGGTAGAGCAGAGAGATGCCCTCCTGGCCTTTTGCAAGACCCTGGGAGTTGTCGTGAATTAGGAGAAGTCCCAGCTGGTCCCCTCCACCAGGATGGTGTATCTGGGGATGGAGCTGGATACGCAGGAGGGGCGAGCTTTCCCATCGGAGGACAGACTAGTAAACCTCCAAAGAATCACCTGCAACTTCCTGAGCCACTCCCCGAGATCAGCAAAGGAGTGGCAAACTCTATTAGGCCACCTGGTCTCCCTCGAAAAACTAGTCCCCCAGGGAAGACTGAGATTAAGGCCCTTACAATGGGACCTGAAGGTAGGGTGGTCCCAGAAGGAAGAAACACCTCAGAAGCTGGTTCCCATCTCACCGGCAGCAAGGAAGGGCCTCGGTTGGTGGCTGGATCCTGCAAACTCTCGTTGGGGTGTGCCCCTCGGGTCAGTGCCCCCTGAGATGCTCCTGTTTATGGACTCGTCGAAGGTAGGGTGGGGGCCCCACCTGAAGTCCCTCTCGGTGGGAGGGATATGGTCACAAAAGGAGAGCACCTTCCACATAAACAGGCTGGAGCTCTTGGCAGTGAAGCGAGCCCTGGAAGCTTTCAAGGAGGAAGTGGGGGGACACTCAGTGTCTCTGATGTGCGACAATGCCACGGTGGTCGCCTACGTCAGAAGCAGGGGGGCCTAAGATCACGGGATCTCTGCGGCTTGATGGAGGAGATCTTGAGCCAGGCCAAAGCCCTTGGAACTTCCTTGATGGCAAGGTTCATTCCCGGCAGGAAGAACGTAATCGCCGACACCCTCAGTAGATGGGGTCAGGTGGTGGGATCCGAATGGTCCCTACACCCCGAGGTAGCAAGAGAACTAATCGGGAAGTAGGGATTCCCATCCCTGGACCTGTTTGCAATACGGCTAAACACCAAACTGCCGGTCTACTGTTCCCCGGTGCCAGACCCAGCTGCATTTTGGGAGGATGCGTTCCAACACCCATGGGATGGCCTGGACATGTATGTGTTCCCTCCCTTCGGAGTCCTCAGGCAGGTCCTCAACCATCTGAGGAAGGCAAAAGGTGCAGCCCTGACATTGGTGGCTCTGTGGTGGCCAGACAGGGAGTGGTTCCCGGACATTCTAGAGTTGGCCTCTCAACTACCTTAGGAGCTGCCCCCCTGGCCAGACCTGTTAAAGCAGCCCCACTTCGAGAGGTTCCACGGGAACATTCCAGCCCTCTCCCTTCAAGGCTGGAGGCTATCGAGCAGCTGTTGAACAAGAGAGGGTTTTCGGTGAGGGTGGCCTCTCATATGTCCGGTTACCTTAGGGAGTCCTCCTCTAACATCTACCAGGCAAAGTGGAAGGTTTACGGGGCCTGGTGTAGGGAGAGGGACCTGGAGCCCCTCCTAGCATAGATCCCAAACATCGCGGATTCTTGACCTACCTGAGGTTGGACAGAGGCCTGTCAATTCCAGCAGTCAAAGGAGCCAGGGCCGCATTAAGCCAGGTCTTCTCCCTGAAAGGATTGGATCTGGGGAACTCGAGACCGCTGTCCTTGCTCATAAGGAGCTTTGAGTAGAAGTGTCCCCCCAGCGCCGGCTTGGTCCCCCACTGGGATGTTGTGATAGTCTTGGACTCCCTGAGGCAGCCTCCTTTCGAGCCACTCAAGGACATTCTGGATAGGGAGCTGACCCTCAAGATGGTGTTTCTGTTAGCCCTGGCCTCCACGAAGAGTATGGGAGAGCTCCACAGCCTGTCGTACGTAGTGGCCCACACGAGGGGGTGGAAAGAACTCTCATTCAGGTTCGCCCCCCCCCCCCTTTCATGGCCAAGAATCAGAACCCCTCTGTCTCGGACCTCAGGTTCGTGGAGTTTTCTATCCCTGCCCTCCCAAAATCAGACCAGCCTAAGGATCTCCTCCTCTGTCTGGTGAGGGCAGTACGGATGTACCTGGGAAGGACAGCTTGGTTCAGGCCGGAGGACAAGAACCTCTTTGTCACCACGAGGCGAGAGAAGAGGG
Source organism: Macrobrachium nipponense (assembly GCF_015104395.2). Classification (NCBI taxonomy): domain Eukaryota; kingdom Metazoa; phylum Arthropoda; class Malacostraca; order Decapoda; family Palaemonidae; genus Macrobrachium; species Macrobrachium nipponense. The sequence continues at coordinate 90,562,102 of NC_061110.1, read as the reverse complement.
CAGCCTCCAAGAACACCCTCTCCTTCTGGCTGAGAGAAACCATCAGGAGGGCTTACGAGAAGGGGGGCCTTTCCCCTCCAAAGGGAGCCAGGCCCCACGACATCAGGGGGATTGGGGCTTCCTTTTTGTTCTCAAAGAACATGGCAGTGGACCAGGTCCTGAGGGCAGGAGTCTGGAATAGACAGTCGACGTTCACAGCCCACTATCTAAAAGACTGCACGAGGAGGTCGCTCGACGCCTTTGAGATTGGCACCATGGTGGCAGGCCAGCAACAGGTCTAGGATCCTTCCTCACCCTTCTCGGGTTGAACGGGCCAGTGTGTATGAAGTGTGTGTGACTGCGTATGACTCTTCCTCACCTCCTTGATCCTTGTCCTTATCCCTCCTGGGCTTTCGGAGAAAGTTAGGAATCCAGGATACTCGGGTAAGAAACACGGTAGTGCATGTGGTGTTCAGTACAACCCACGGTTTTACATGTCAAGGTTTGGTTATGCCCGCACCAGGCTTGCTTTAGGACCTCCCCGGACCAACCCCCAAGTATAACGGATCAGGGTTGAGTTCCAAGGGGAGCAGTTGCCCCCTCCCCCTGACCTAGCACCTTTGGGGCCGTTCCTCCCCTAACCTTCGCCTTCCTCCTAAGTAAGTATCCCGCATTGGAACAAATCACAAATTCTTGGTAAATTGTATTTTTCCTAGCGATACTTACCTCGAACCATGGAAGTATATTCCCTCCTGTCCAGCCCCGCTGAAGCTTAGAGGAGACACCTTGGAGTTGGGCAGAAAGGACTGGCGTCAGGTCAGCAGGATAGCGTGGTCTTCGACCCCGAAGAGCATAGGCCTGGCCTGGTTGCGGCATATAACCAGTTTTTTCTGGTCAGACCTGTATCGACATCCAGGAATCTCCACTGTAATGGTTCGAGGTAAGTATCGCTAGGAAAAATACAAATTACCAAGAATTTGTGATTTTTTTACGTATGTTTTTTTTTTTTCGTTTTTTATAGTCTTATAGGATTATGTTATTTGCACTTGATGTTGTATTTTTCTTTGTAGGCCATGTACTTGCAAGAACAGAAGAGATTACTGTCTACTTTGTTTATTTTGTATTATGTCTCTTTTTAGACAAATTTGTACTAATAATTGTATATTTTTTGTCGATAAAGTAACTAACTAACTATGTACAACTGTGCTAGGCCTTTATATGTACAGCTGTGCTGTAGTTTTTTTTTTTTCATTTCCTTAAAAAGAAAAAAAAAAAAAAAAAAACGACAATACACCAGGTTATTCACTTTCGCACTTTCGCCCGCGAAGCATTTGGAACTGTGAACGTTTAGCCATGTGCATTTATACGTGTTGATGCTAAATTCTCCAAGTTTATAATATTCTCAAAGCATAATCGTATTTCAGTCATTCGGAGGACTGCCAAAATTTATACTATTCTCAGACCCTAATTTCATATAAATCATTCTGGAGGACAACTGAATTTCTTCTTCTCCCCAATTTTATAAAATTTTAATGAAATTCACACAACCTCATAACTTGTGTACATTTTTATAATTATATTAGTCCATTCAAGTAATGCGTTCTATCTCTATTTCCAGGATTACTGAAGCCGATCTGGAAACCTAAGAAGATTAACGAGGCTTAAAAAATAAAATAGGTTAATAAGATAACTCCATCGGATTGTAATTACCTCAGGACATTTCATCAGACAGCCATATGGGCAGGTAAGTGCATTTTTTTTCTTTTTTTGCTTCCTGCAATCAGAACCCGCTGGCAGTCATTTTGCAATGGAGAGAAGGAATTCACAAATTCTCACTAAAACAGGACGCTTAACTGGCGGTTGGGAAGAGGAAACATTTTACACTTTTCGAAATAAGTTGTAACTCATTTCTCTCAGGTTATATTAAGGCTCATTTAAATGCCGTTTTGTGACTTTTTTTTTCGTCGATAGAGGGTAGAAGACAGACGAGTAAGCAAAATTTGCTGTATAATTTAACGCATCTCTCTCTCTCTCTCTCTCTCTCTCTCTCTCTCTCTCTCTCTCTCTCTCTCTCTCTCTCTCTCTCTGAGTTTATTTTGTGATGTCGAGCCATTTGCTGATAGAGGGAGCAGGGTTCGTTTCTGGGCCAGAGTTATAGCTCTCAATTAACCTTTTAGACAAGGAGAGATTAATGATCATACGAGCTTAGGTAATTAGGGCTTAAATGTGACAACTTGAAACGATATCTTTAGTATGTCTTCGCTGGGAGCGATTTCTCTCTCTAAAGTCTAATTCACGAGTATTCATTCCTTTCGGTGTCTGTACTTCGCTCGCTGGGTCGTGTGAGATTGCAAGTGTTGTAGGAGACCAACGCCCTTTATGCTTTAAAATGAGATATATGGAATATTTACCTAAATGTTGAGTCATGTAAACGTAGCGGTTTCCTGGAATCTATTATTATTATTATTATTATTATTATTATTATTATTATTATTATTATTATTATTCAGACGATGAATCCTATTCATATGGAACAAGCCCACCAAAGGACCCATTGTCTTGGAATCGAAGATTCCTAAGAATGGAAGGAACAAAAGTTAATGGGAGATGGATATTTTTATCGGAGATTGTGAATCGTGAATTGTGAGATGTTGCCCCTGATGAGAGTTTGCCTTTAAAACGTTTTCCCTTAGAAATAAGGAAAGTAAACATTAATTCATTATACTGTTGTCTGATGACATTCTCTCTCTCTCTCTTTTTTTTTGGACATGCTGGTCCTGAGGTATAATATCCGTCAAGTAGAATAAATTTTATTTCAGACTTAAACCTCCAGATGAAAATTAAATGTAAATAATTGAATTACTTGTATCGGAAACTAATCACATACGTTAGTAAAATATTAAAAGTTAATAAAATATTAAAAGGACTTAGCCATTCTTTTACACAGTAACGCTTCATTCACTCGACTCACAAAAACCCAATGCTTTAGGAGGACAATAATAATAATAATAATAATAATAATAATAATAATAATAATAATAATAATAATAATAATAATAATACAGTAAACACCTCCCCGCCCACATCCTAATCTTTGAAACTTCAGGTTAGTCTCAAGAGCCGACCTTATGGTTCTATTTCTAGCCCCGTGTCTCTGCTCATTCAGTAATTGCTCAATAAATTACCTCTCTCTCTCTCTCTCTCTCTCTCTCTCTCTCTCTCTCTCTCTCTCTCTCTCTCAGTAGAGACATTTTTCTGAATTAGTTAGGGTGAAAAAAAAATTTCAATACGTCTCTCTCTCTCTTCTAAAAAATCTCTCTCTCTCTCTCTCTCTCTCTCTCTCTCTCGTGTGTGTGCGTGAGTAGAGGCATTCTTTTAAATGTTTCTCTTGGGAAAGTAAATATCACTATAAAACACAGTTTCTCTCTCTCTCTCTCTCTCTCTCTCTCTCTCTCTCTCTCTCTCTCTCTCTGTGTATGTGTATTTATGTCTGTGTGTGTGAAAATGCGTCTAGTGTGAATGTAAATAAAAAGAAAAACTTTGTAATAGTGTCATAAACTGTCATACTTATCAACCTTTAAGAAACAAACAAAAAACAAACAGACGCATGTGTTAATTACACTCCCATTATTGTACATTTTCATCTGCAGTTCAATAAGCTTTGACGTCCAGCTCTTACTCAGTCATTGAAAAGAAAGATAGGTAGTGACTTGTTGGCAATTATGGTAATGAATGTGTCCTGTGATGCTAAGTGTAAATGACCATCCTTATTGACATTAAGAAGGATTCAGATAAAAGGGTTTTATTTTATTTTATTTTATTTTATTTTGTTTTATTATCCGTAATGAAGCGAGGTGTTATTACGATAACGGTAATTAGGAATTCGGGATTTTCATGCACCCACATTTGGGATTTTAATAAATTGGAGGAGGAGGAGATTTTCTTCACCATTTTAGTGATTCGTCCTACTGTGAGATTTTTTAATATAATAATAATAATAATAATAATAATAATAATAATAATAAATAATAATAATAATAATAATAATAATTGAAAATTGACAAAGAAACCCACAAAATTACTGTGTATAATGTGTTTACTTATAAGTATTTACATTTTATTTTTTCTCAACACTTTTAAGTAAACACGTCATACAAAGTAACTTTATGGGTTTCTTCTTCAGTCTTCAAAAGAAAACTGAAAGAAGTTTTAGTTTGGTTTAATAATAATAATAATAATAATAATAATAATAATAATAATAATAATAATAATAATAATAATAATAGTCTGTTCTAGTTACTCCATCGTGAATAGGGCAAGAAGGTTTGTTCCTGGCACTTTCTCCCTCGTTTCATTTAAAAGTTTTTTATTTAATAACACGAGGTGTCAGATATGGGTCTTACCTTTGTCTTCTCAACAATTTCTCATATTGCCACATGATTCCTCTACGAACGAATTCTGTCAGAACACAGGTTTGTAAAATTAGAATCGTAATAAGTCTTTAAAATCCGTTCATCTGTAACAGGAGAATTGGCAGGTAGGGTGGGCCCTCTCTCGGTGCACTGTAGGCGGTACTCTAGGTTCTTCACAGCATCCCTTCGGCACCTACGAGTAGCTGCAACCCCATTCATATCGTTTACTGTACCTTCGTTCATATTCCCTTTCTTCCATTTTGCTTTACACCCTCTCCTAACGATTGTTTCACAGCGTACCTGTTTGAGGTTTTCCTTGTGTTTCAAGTTGAAAACTTATTTTACTTGCAATTTCCCTTTCAGCATCGAAATACCTCTTAGGTCCTAGTTGTTAGCCTTTGGTCTAAACTGTATGTTCCATTGCATTTAGTTCCAGGAGTGACGGGAATGATTTAATGTTTGTTGCATTTTTCATAGCTCTTTGGAACAAACTGCGTATTGCGCAATTTCTAATCGTCTGAAACACAGGCCAAGAAAGTAGAGTTTTAAAGACAGTAATGATAAAGCTCTCTCTGAATATTGAGGGTGGCTGTTGAAAACTGGTTAAACAGTAGTCCAGTGAGATTTTAGGTCAAATGACCCTTTTAAAAATTATATATATAGATCTCCTCAAACAAAGAGTTTATTTACTTCTCTCAGTTATCCTTACTTTTCTTCTTTCTTGCATCGTGAATGTTTCCTGTAAGTTCCGTGAAGTTCATAGGGAAGACGTTAGAAGTGGCTGATTAATCAGAGAGAGATCGGTAAAAAAAAAATTAATAAAGTTATTGCTTGATTGAAGTAGTCATCCCATTTCATAAATCATTACAGTGAGAGCTGATGTCAGTCCTGATTGGATACATGTTTGTATATTTGTTTAACCTTCAGCATATAAAAAAAATATATATATATTGTTTGCTAATACATGAATATTTTGCGTTCGTCGTTTCACTGATAAGTTTTACTGATATTTCCAATGTAGGTTTTACTCGGCTAAAGCATGCAGTAGATTTCTTTTTATTTTTTATCTATTTATTTATTTATTTATTTTGCAAAGGAGGTTATTAAACAAATGCTAAGTAATGAACCTTTAGCAGAATTCCGTTGGGAAACTCGAATTTCAAGTCAGTGGCCCCTTTTGGTGGGTTTGTTCCATATGAACAAGATTCATCTTCGGAATAAGAGGAAGAAGAATAAATTACAGTTTAATTTTTCTGTAAAAGAAATCCATTCAGATGGCTTTGTGTGTCCATCCTCACTTTTTTTTTCTGTCCGCCATCAGATCTTCAAAACTACTGAGGCTAGAGGGCCGCAAATTGTTATGTTGATCACCCACCCTTCAAAGATCAAACATACCAAATTGCAGCCCTCTAGCCTCAGTATTTTTTATTTATGTAAGGTTAGGTTTAGCCATGGATCGTGCGTCGGGCAGCTATATATAGGTGCCAAGAGCACAGGTCACCACCAGGCCGTAACTGAAAGTTCATGGGCCATGGCTGAGAGTTTCATGCCCCGTGACTGAGCTTTTAGTTTCATACAGCATTTATACGTTGTACAGAAATCTCGATTACGCCTAAGTTTTGTGTGTGTGTGTCTTGAGACCTCTCAGGCTGTTAGTATATCCAAGAGGAAAATAACGAATGAAATCGACGAAAACAGACACTAGAGATGACCGGGTGACCTCTTCCTAACCTAGTACATGATTGAGTATCCTATGCATATTTATAAAGTACAGAAGTTGAGTTGCGTCATTTGACATTTCAAAGGTCAGAGCCACAGACTACCAGGGATATTGGTCATTCCGTCATGATTATGTTTATCGGGTTTCATCGCTAAGGTCAAGTGATTTTAAGGTAAAAGTTCGTTGATGACCTTAAACGTAGTGTTTTTAATTGGTTAAATACCTGTGGTATGTTATTCGTGATTAGGAGAAAGATAACAGGAATCCTTTGAATATAATCAAGTGCATCGTCTTTCCTTAAAGGTCAAAGTTCAGTGCCAAGGATCACATTATGATTAGCAGGAAAATTTCGACTATTTATTTATTGACCCGTTTAATATACCGAGGATAAAGTCTCCTCCTTTTTGTAGTGGAATTTTGTTTATGGTTTCTTGAGAACAACAAGCGTATTTTCTGGAAATCAGTCTGGTTACACTCATTGCAAAATGGTGTTTTGTCTTCCTAATGTGATCTGAATTCCATTTTGAATTCCATCTCTCTACGCTACTGATTTGGAAGACTCGGATGGCTAAAAGTTACGCACATACATATTCATTATTTTAGTGTTGATGACTTAAGATTGTCGCAGGACAGGAAACGCTAATATATTATATATATATATATATATTATATATATATATATATGTATATATATATTATATATATATATATATATATATATATATATATATAATATATATATCATGTATGTATGTATGTATGTATGTATGTTCATATTACAATTTGGCAAGAATTCCCTATTCCTGTAATACAAGAAACATTTAAGGATAGACCTCCATTGACCAGTCTTGATAATTCATATTCCTTGACGTTTATTCCCTTAATCATATTCCCTATAGCATACCACCAAAGCTTACGTAATAATCCTTCATTCAGTGCGCTGTCTCTTTGTAGTAGTACTTTGAAAGTAAAGCTCATCAGAACTTTACCCTCATCATTATCGTCATTTCCCTTCTTCTTCCGACAATTCACCCGACTGAGAATTCCCTCGACTCGTATTTTCGTCGTCACTAAGCCTCCAACAAATCCCCGACTGCGGGCTGCAGTCGCTGCCTGCTGTTGCCATGGGCCCACGGTATAAATTTTGACGCTGCGTGAGTTTTGGGCCAGGAGGAGGAGGAGGAAGGAAGAGAAGGAGGTGGTGGTGGTAGTGGAAGAGGGGGAGAGTAAGAAGTAGAAGGAAGAGGAGGAGGAGGAGGTGGTGGTGGTGGTGGTGGTGGAGGAAGCGGAAGAGGAGGAGAGTAAGAAGAAGAGGAGAAGGAGAAGGAGGAGGAGGTGGAGGAAGGGGAAGGGGAAGGGGAGGCGAGTAAGAAGAACAGGAGGAGGAGGAGGGTGATTAGACGTGGTGGTGGTAGTGGGACGAGTAAGAGAAAGATGGCCAACATGGAAGGGGGGTGGGGGGAGGTGGGGCGGGGTGAAATCCCCCCTCCGATAAAAACCATCTCCTTCACCTCTCTCTCTCTCTCTCTCTCTCTCTCTTCTCTCTCTCTCTCTCTCAGGCAGGGGGTTAAAAAGAGTTGGCTACTGGAAATAATATTAACTTTCTTATACCTTACACAGACTTGAGAGTTTTCCCAATGGGGGGTTTTGGGGAGGGGGGGGAAGTGGAATATAGGCGTCACTTTTCTGTGGAAAACTATCTTTTTATCCAGAGGGATGAGAGGAGGAGGATTCGTAATACGATGATACTGAAGACTCTCAGACAGGTGTTATTGAGAAAAAGAATCTTTCGCATGAAAATTCTGATTAGAATTCTTCGAATTATTATTCTGCTTGTTTATATTAAATCAAATTTTGTCGGAAGATGAAATCAGTGATAGATTGTCGACGTTCTTAGGACCTAGAATACTCAAGTCTTTGTAAACTATATTTTAAACACGACTTGCAATTTATTCTGTTTTCATATTATACTTAAGTTTTGGCTAACAAAATAAACACACCTTTAGCTAGCAAAATAGTAATTTTCATGATCAAAATGCAATATTGAAATTTTCAGTTTACGGTTTTGCCCTACACTCTCAAAGTCAACGAGAACAATCACTCTCAGAGTGTGGCTGGTACGTGATTTTATTGATTGATTCTTTTCCATTCTGTCTCTCTCCTTTTTGGGGCGGCCATGGGAATTTTGTCACATATTCCAGACCTGTCAAGCAGGTTCGTAAATTTTCTCTCTCTCTCTCTCTCTCTCTCTCTCTCTCTCTCTCTCTCTCTCTCTCTCTCTCTCTCTCAACTGTTAGTCCACCGCGAGAACATATACAAAAATATAAAAAGCGGAAATGAAACAGATGTGGTTTATCTAGACTTTGCAAAAGCTTTTGACAAGGTAGATCATGATATATTAGTAGCGAGAAAATTAGAAAACAAATATAGTGGATAAAGTAGGAAGATGGTTAAAAGAATTTTTACACAACAGAAAACAGATAGTTATTGCAAGCGATGAGAAATCGGATGAAGCTAAGGTAATATCCGGTGTGCCACAAGGGACGATGTTAGCTGCATTACTGTTTGCTATTATGATTGCAGACATAGACAGTAATGTTAAGGACTCGGTAGTGAGTAGTTTCGCCGATGACACAAGAATAAGTAGAGAAATTACTTGTGATGAAGATAGGAACGCGCTGCAAAGAGACCATAACAAAGTATATGATTGGGCAGAGGTAAATAGGATGGTATTTAACTCGGATAAATCTGAATCAATAAATTATGGAGACAGAGAAGGAAAGCTATATGCATATAGGGGACCTAATAATGAGACAATCACAAATAAGGAAGCAGTTAAAGACCTTGGTGTGATGTTGAATAGGAACATGTTATGCAATGATCAAATAGCAATTCTATTGGCAAAATGTAAAGCAAAAATGGTAATGTTGTTACGGCACTTCAAAACAAGAAAAGATGAACACATGATTATGCTTTTTAAAACATATGTTCGTAGTCCACTTGAATATTGCAATATGATATGGTACCCACACTATCAAAAGGATATTGCACAAATAGAGAGTGTACAAAGGTCCTTTACAGCTAGAATAGAAGAAGTTAAGGATCTTGACTACTGGGAAAGACTACAATTTTTAAAATTATGTAGCCTAGAAAGGAGAAGAGAACGCTACATGATAATTCAGGCATGGAAACAGATAGAAGGAATTGCCGAAAACATCATGGAGCTAAAAATATCAGAAAGAGCAAGCAGAGGTATATTAATAGTGCCCAAAACTATATCAGGAAAAATAAGGAAAGCACACAGGACATTAATCCACTACGCACCAGCATCGACAATGCAGCGTCTATTCAATGCGTTGCCAGCTCATCTGAGGGATATATCAGGAGTGACCGTAGATGTATTTAAGAATAAGCTCGACAAATATCTAAGCTGCATCCCAGACCATCCAAGATTGGAAGATGCAAAATATACCGGAAGATGCACTAGCAACTGTCTGGTAGACATTAGAGGTGCCTCACATTGAGAGACCTGGGGCAACCCGAACAAATGTAAGGTCTGTAAGGTAAGGACTCTCTCTCTCTCTCTCTCTCTCTCTCTCTCTCTCTCTCTCTCTCTCTCTCTCTCTCTCAAATAAAAGGAAGGCAAAATATAACACCGTTTGAAACTATGAATGAGAGGCTATTCTGAGTTATGGTGTCGTAAATTTCAACCATTCGTTTTACGTCCGAGGGAAGAATTCTTCGTTGTATCGCCTCGAGACATAAAACGGCCCTCAAAAAAAGGCTGACTATTCTTTCAGCCACTGATGGAAGACGCCCGTCAATAAGGGCCATTTGTATCAAGATGTATGGTTGCCGTGTGCAGGCAGCAGCAGCAGCAGCAGTGGGGACTTAACCATTACGTCTTTGTTTGGTGGTTACCTCAATATCCTTGAAGTTCCCGAGACATTCCTCCAAGTACACAGAGATATGGCCATTATGGGATGGAATGGCCTGCGTGTGAGTTATGGGAGAACGAATGAGTGAATGCGATTCTAATGAGGATGAGTTTAAAGAAGGGAAGTGCAACGGGTGAGTTATGTCTTTAACGTCATTGACTTTAAAAGATGACAGACAATTCAGAGATTGGAGAAACAGATCCACAGGTTTGTGTGGGGACATGAATCTCGGTTTTCCCTTTTTCAGACTCATTTTACTTGTCATTCAAGATTATATTATGGATCGAACTTTCTTTCTGACCCATGTATGTATGCAAGCATTCGTAAAATCATTTTGAAAAACGAGGAATATCGGTGAGCTGTAGCGACGGTGCTGTGAAACGGGAAACCGGATGTTCCTCCCTTGAGGATAGACAAAGATGAAATATGAATCCGTCTTCATATTTATAAGATGTGCTGGTGACACGTTAGGGGGAAGGGGGAGAAGGGGGGGGGGGGGGCGGTTACAGGATCTGGGGACTACTCATCCATTATCAAGTTTTGTTCTTTCTTTTGCGTCAAGACTCCTGAGCTGTCGTCCTACATCAAATAGTGAAACCCCCCGTAGGGGGATAGTGCCACCAGTACACCACACGCAGTGCACTGTAGATATTACTTAGGGTTCTTTGCGGCGCCCCTTAGGCCCCTAGCTGCTCCTCCTTTCATTCCTTTTAACTGTACCTCTGTTCATATTCTCTTTCTCTCGTCTTACTTTCATAGTAAAGCTGCTTCGAGGTTTTCCTTCTGTTGCATCTTTAAACCCTTTTATTGTTACTTTCCATCTCAGTACTGAATGACCTCACTGGTCCCAGTGCTTAGCCTTTAAGCCTAAATTCTTTATTCCAATCCCAATCACAAACAGTGAAGCATTTAACCTCCTGAGAATTATTGTGATTTAAAAACGACCATTACTAGTTGAAAAGGTGCACAGATTCACAAATTTCACTGAGGTAAGCTACTGCTGAGTCTGGCCTGTCCTTAGATGGGTGACCAACCAAGTCATGAAAGGGGGATGGGGCCAGCAACTTCATTTCAGGTGTACTGTTCCCCGAAATGGGTGGTGTTGTCATTAACAACGATAAAATGATAAATTCACTTCTCTTTGAAATCTTCCTCCTCTGTATACTAAGATGCCCCCCCCCCCCTTTTTTTTTTTTTTTTTCAAAACCTGTCAAGCCCGTCTACTGTTATGCTCTGGAATATCCTTTGTGATTTAGCTATGTATTATTTTATCATTCTGTCTCCTCCTGTTTTGTTTATTTCTATCCTTCCCCCATCCCCATCCTGTTCCATCTTTTCTTCGAGCCTATAAATAAGGAAATATTCAAACGAAAATAAATGATCTTGGCTGTGTAAAAATATAACGGAAATGTAAGATTTTGCAATCAAAACGAACGTGGCCTATCTATTACCTCTTACTAGAAAAGCTGTCATTTTTCGCGAAGCGTATTTTTTCCCTCATTGCTTGCAGAGAACCAGCGGAGCGGGAGAACCAATTGACGCAGGTATCGTGAGAACTAGAAAAGGTTTTCCAGGTGACGAATAGAAGGTTCTCGCCCTCCTCGAGGTCTTCGAATAAGTCGCTCGCGAATCAGAACGATAGATACGTGGCCATAATCACCTTCTGAAAAAGATTTGAAATCCTTTTAGAAAATTCGAGTCTTTGGAAACACACACACACACACACACCTTTTTTTTCCCGTCTTCGTAAAATGGAGAAACTTCATACCTTGATGGATGAAGATTGCAGCCTCAGGGAAAGAGCAGTTGTTTCGCTCTCTCGCATCTAACTTCGTCTCCTTCTGTGAGATTGACGAGCGATTGCCTTCTGCGAGGTTCCTCGCTTTCTAGGAAGGTTCTCTGAGTGACTCATAGTTTTGTGTGTGCCACCTGACCGCCCTCTCGCCGCTGACTTCATCGCATTCTCGCATGTGTTCATTAATTCTGTCCCTTTGACGTAAGTATATTCTCATGCAAAAGAATATATTTCTGCTTTCGTTTTCACACCCATTCGTCAATACAGGCTGCTTATGTTTTGGCAGCTTCAAACGACTCTGTCTCATAATTCAGTGTCATTAAGTCAGCGCATTCTGAAGAGTTTAGAATTGATGAACAGTGAAAACTTAGGACTGCCAATTTCGTATTATTCCTCCGACAATTCTCAGCTGGGTGGTAGAGTCTACGTGCGATCCTTTTTTTCATTTTTGTGATGTTAACTGTGGCTATATCAATATATTTACCTTATTCTCTCTGTCAGACAAGAGTGTTAGTGAAGTTGATTGCATTCCTCAGAAATAATTTCCTTTATTCTTTTGCTAGTAAAAGGCATCCGCTACTATATTTTAAGTATCCTTTTTTTTTTTTATCGTAGTTCAACGTCCCTTGCGATCAAATTTTACGTTTATTCCAAAGTCTACCCTTTGAAAGAGTTCCGTATCAGATTCATCCAAACCCACAGTACCCAACCGTAAAGTGTTCCTCAGTGCATACCTAGCAAAGCTATGATAACCATCTAGGTTAGGCAGGTATATTTGTAAAGTAATCACTCATGCACACTCCCACAAATGTAGATTTATATATATATATATATATATATATATATATATATTATATATATATATATATATATATATATATAATGTGTGTGTGTTTGTGTGTGTATTTATATAAATATTATGAGTGACATTGTTAAAATTAAAAAGATGGCACCCGTTCTGCACCAACGCGTAAACAAAAAGGCCCCCAAACATAGGGAGGCTTTACCCAAGAGGTCCCTCTCTCGTCTCCTATAGAAGGTGGACCCCACAACCCTCCTTTGACGCGTCTGTGAACACCAGTCATAATTGACACAAATATGCGAACGAAAAATTCTCAAAAACTAAAATGACTAATTTCCAAAATGTTGACAAGCAAAGGTGACCATAGGAGGACTGCCTTCTAACAGGAAGCCCGTGCTATCCTAGGGATCTTCCGAAGAGGTCATAATGCCCCCAAACCTGATGGCAGCCATAGTAATGAAAAAACAGCACCGTCCCACTGCAGGAGAAAGAAGTCGAGGCCTTCGATGTCATGGATAAATTTGCCTGTCCAGAGGGAAATGGTGGGTGATTCCCCAAGACAATTATATTAGTCACATAACAATTACCCAGATTAGGCGTTTGCAGGATCACAGATATCAAGGGGGGCCATTTTCCAACGTCTCGCCGAAACGCGTAAATTGCAACGCACAATAAACGAACAGACACGAGCGACAACCATAATCAGATAAGAAAATAGAAGCAAACGAAGTCTGGTGATCGCAGAGGTGGCATCTATGAAACTAGAGAGAGAGAGCGCATGAATGTCCCGACAGGACTATGGTCGAAATTCTGTTGCGAATATTCTCTCTTTTCATTTATGCATGAATGGACTCGCTCTCTCTGCAGTAGGAGTTATGGCGTATTTATTCTTTCAGCACAAGTAGTCCTGAATGTATGTGAATAAAAGATAGCTTTTCAGCGCCCCGTTTGATTTTCCATTTTTCCTGTCAATAAAAATGCATCGTTATCTATTTAGATAAAGGAAAACCCCATCGTCATACCATGCGGTATTTTTTTTTTTAAAGGGAGATGCTGTTAGGGTAGAATAAGGGATATGGATATATATATATATATATATATATATCTATATATATATATATAGTATATATATAAACTCCTTAGTCTGCAAACTACTCCCAGAATTAAGAAAAGTATAAAATGTTTGCCATCCATGAAAACCTGCATATGAATTTATATGGGAAATTAATATACTTTCTAAAATGAGAATGATTGAAATAGTGAAAACGAAAAATCGCCTTCTACATTTTTATTTTATTTATGAATGGTTTTTTATAATTATACAAACTAGAAATTGAATTATACATATACTAGAAATACACTAATATATTTTTTATGGACCTACCTTATTTACACCTAATGACAGTAAACATATACAAAAACGTAAAGTTTTCTGATTTGCTTTGATCAAAGTAAAAGACTCGGAAATGTTATCTTTAAATGATATCTATAAACTGTCATCAGTCGACTCATTTTCACAACCTCTTAAGTGTAATTGACTTTCGAGGTTCTTCAATCATCTATTGAGTCATTCCGATTTTGTAAACAATGTTTGTTTTGTGCACTTTATAATCAACATTTCCTGATCATTTTTAAGAGCCAAGAGTAAGACATTTATTTCTTTAAAAATTCCCTACGAACTATTAAAGTATCTTGTATTAAGATAAGTGGACAGCGGTAAAAACAACTAAAGATTAAGAAATTGAAACAATAAGCATACAAAGTGTAAAGATGAATTGTATCAGCGATATTGCTGCATTGTTTACGTATTTGCACATAAGCACATTTACGTCTTAACTGGTGTATTCTTATATATCTAAAGCTATGAGGATGCCTGGATTGTAATACATTTTGCCTTTTTTGGTCAGTTTATTGTCTCTTTTTATAAATAAAGCTTTTCCCGTTTAATTGTGTGTTTCTGATTTACTCCTTGATTTCCTCCTCCTCCTCCTCCTCCTCCTCCTCCTGTCTGAGAGAAACCCGTTGCCTTCTGGCTTCCGGTATTTATTTAAAGTTGATATTGGTGTTCTCCCCTCCGTTTCGTAAATGACTTCCCCTCTCGCCCCAACCTTTATTTTTCCTTGGCCTCCGCCAGCTTTATTCTGTATTTTTATCATCAGTGCCTTTAGTTAACGTATTTCCAGTTAATTTGATTTTTTCTTATTTTTATTTAGATCTTGAAGCCAGATTTATCACTCGCTCATGTAACCTTTCTTCACCTTCACGCATTATTTTTGTTCTGTATTTTTATTATTAGTGCCTTTAGTTAACGCATTTCCAATTTATTTGAATTTTTTTCATATTTTAATTTTAATCTTGAAACCAGATTTCTTACTCGCTCACGTAACCGTTCTTCACCCTCGCGCATTATTTGGTGTCTCTCATATTCAAAGGTTGTCTGTTGGCCAGTGTTCATTGTTTAGATTTTATTCGTACACACTTCCATGTAATTATAGATATACTACATACTTCCTAGGAACAAATCTGAAGCAGTCATTATGGAGGGGTAATTAATGTAGTCTTACTGTTAATTACGTTATAGTAAACGTTTTCTGCCATGGGGAAAAATTCTCCCTTCAACTCAAGGTAACGGTTCCCGGAAGGGAGGCAAATCCATTTACCTATGGGGTTTATTAGTGGAAATCACAGAGAAAGACAACGTAGGACTTTTATTAAAATAATTAGACTGATTCGTGGTACCCAGTGGTGAAGATGCTGAGTTTCCTTGATATTACAAACATTGGTTGATTGATTATGTTTTTTTTTTATTATTTTTTTTTTTTACTCATGGAACGACGACCTGTGCCTTGGACTTTTTGATGGAAAGAGTTCATAGTTTTTATATATGAGATATTTATCATTTTAACTTGAATGAATAATATGATCTCTGAATCTCTGAAACAATTTTTTTTTCCTTCATTTATGCCCTTTTCCTCCCGTAAGAGGGTCTATCAGATCGGCATGAGGTTGCTAGACTCGTGCCCAAATCCAACCTGGCTATTACTACTCATCTCAGTCGATAAACCACAAGGTGCCAATTTCGTAGTTTTATGTCAGCGCAGGAGATACAATGGAACAAGCTCCTTCTATCTCTCCATTTGGTCGATCTCGTGTCTCCCACATATTTCGATTAAACACTACTGTTCGTAACCTGGTCGGTGGTTAATGTGGAGACAAGATAGGTTACTCGACGCAATATGCAAGTGTGGGGCAACGACACTTGACAGGATTAGAGACTGGGGGATTAACTTCCTAATCCCTTGAAAGGAGAGGTCAAGAGGTCGCTCTGCTTTGGCCTCTCACGAATTCACGCCTGCGGGGGCCACTCAAGGGGAGCGGTACACTTGCTTGAGAATTGGCCTTGGAATTATATCGTCCCCCTCGTTGTCAGATTTCCGGTGTCCCCCGGATAGATTCCCATCGCCAGGTTGATTACTAATGGCAGATTCCAGAATATTCCTTTTGTACGGACATGCTTTTGAAAACTGTTCAGCGTCTTTCCAGTTTATGATGTTTCCGGCATATAGAACGAAAAACTCTGGATTGATCTTTTATGCTTCATTAATTCCTGTGAAATGGGTCTTCCTGTGTTGCAGATATAAATTTCATTGCAATCATTCCATTGCAGGGAAGCTGGTGGATCAATTCCGCAAAGGTTAGTGGAATATGAAGAATTTAGGAGCAGATGGCGCTGAGAGTTTGGGAACTTTTGTACATAAACAGGACACTGGCCATAAGATAAACGTCAGTGACTGTTTTACCCCACAGAATGAGGACTCTGGAATGTGCCATCAGGAATCAAAGTGAGGTTAGGAATCTATTCTTGGGCAAGTGTCCCAAAGGCTTCGTCATCTGGCTGGTCGCGTGATCGGCATGGTATTGGCCTGCCACCTCGGTGGCCGCGAGTTCGATTCTCGGGCATTCCATTGAGGTGTGGGAGATGTGTATTTCTGGTGATAGGAGTTCACTCTCGACGTGGTTCGGAAGTCACGTCAAGCCGCTGGTCCCGTTGCTGAATAACCACTGGTTCCATGCAACGTCAAAACACCATACAAACAAACCAGGTGTGGACTAATGAAGACCAAAACAAGAGAACTTCAACACCTTTCCCAACAGAGGACAAGAACTCAGGTTACCTACTTTCTTTCCGCTTTTGCCAGGTCATAGAGGGTTTAGGTGCTAATATGAAAAAATAATTTGCTACTTCCAGCGTTCTGTAATGCATAAAAAAAACCCTCCCTCTGTCGACGAATATTCAACGATTACTAAGTCGAGCGAAATTAACTATTAATAGCAACAAAAGAGTACTACCTGGCCTCTCTTTAATCCTAAACTGCATTTCATGCTTCGAGTATGACAGAGCTTCCCATATTTCAGCTTCAGGGAAATGAGGTGTTAAATGGTTTACTGTGCCTCCGGAGGCTTACGTTCTGATATAATGTATGGCAGTTCTCGCGGGTGACTCGTCCCTTTAATAAACAATTCATCACTTTTTATCTTTATTGATCGCTCACACACACGCACACACACACGCATATATATATATATATATATATATATATATATATATATATATATATATATATATAATGTGTGTGTTTGTATCAGCTTCAAACTTGCTAAATATGTGTGCATTTACATACGCTCGTCATATGCGTGCATGAAGAACATTAAACATATTAAGGTAATGAAACAGGTCAGAGAGATGTATTCCTTAGGAGGAATGAATCTCTCTCTCTCTCTCTCTCTCTCTCTCTCTCTCTCTCTCTCTCTCTCTCTTCGTGTGGATATCAGTGCACTTGCTCTTTTTATGAACGTATGCCAACAGCGGAGGCATTGAAAACACGATAAACCTTTGACAGCAGTAAAGAAGTTCACACTCCCTGACTTTCTACAGGCGTTCTGTGTCGTTTCTCGGGTTTTGACCAGTTTCATAAAAAAAAATTACCTATTTTTGAAGTTTAATGATCGCGTAAGATCTCCCTGGTTAGTTATGCATAGTTCTCTCACCTAGGAAGTTTCACATCATTCTATTTTCGAGAGGTTTTCAATATGATATACAGTTGAAAGGCTTCAGTACTGATTTAAAAAAAAAAATACTCAAACACAGAAAAGGTCCAATTCTCGTATCTCGAAAGATTAGATGAGGTGGTATACATGCAATTTAACAAAATATTTTCCCCCTCATACCTAACGAAGTCTCTCTCTCTTTCCCTTTTACACACACACACACACACACACACACACACACTTACAGGCACAATCCCTCTCCTCGCTCTTCCTGAGAGATTTATGGCATTAAGCTCGTTTATTTCCGTGCGTTAATGGGAAGTGATACTTCTTTCTCCACGGAGGGGAATAATAAAGAAAAACTGGGGTCTGGTATGCTTTGTTGAAAGACTTTCGTAATCACATTTTCAGCAATTTGCGGGATGAGAGCAGTGTATGTATATAAAGACGCTCCCCTTTTTATTATTTTTATTGCGAAGTAATTGCGTATCAAGTCGCCCCACCGCTGTGACAGACATTGAGAGAGATTTGAATTTCTTGTCAGTCTGAAAAAGTGTTGTTCAGTCATATATGAGTTGCTTTGTCTGTGCGTTTGTTGATGAGTGTGTTTGTTTGTGTGTATGGTGTTTTTACGTTGCATGGAACCCGTGGTTATTATTCAGCAACGGAACCAACGGCTTTACGTGACTTCCGAACTACGTTGGGAGTGAACTTCTTTTACCCCTCAGTGGAATGCCCGAGAATCGAACTCGCGGCCACCGAGGTGGCAGGCCGAGACCATACCGATTACGCCACTGAGGCGCATGAGTGCGTTTGGTAAGTGAACAAAATGTATGAATTCCCCAAAAAAGTGGAATTTAAGAAAACATCAATACATGCGGTGAGAATAGTTAAAATGACAGCGTTTACGTATAGACTCATTTTTCCTTGTGTTAAAAGTGACGACTCACGCTTTCAATTGAAAGCTCATCTCGCTGATACCGATTGGAAGGCGTCGTTATGTAACACACCTTAATGGAGGCGGAATGTCTCACCAATCAGAATGTTCAATTTGCCATCAAATCTGTCGGTTCGCGCGTCTTTTGACCGCTGTTCCCTTCACCAGTGGCATCAGAAATTCCATCCGTTGCTGGGATAGCCTCTGGATCGACGTTTGAAATCAGATTCAGAATTCTTTTTCACCCGAATAACGCTTTCCAGTTGTGATCATAAACTTTTCATCGTGGGTTTTTTTAGCCACAATGAACAATGTTATTAGCATTATTTCATTTTTACATTCATGTCCAATAACTAAATCGTATAATAGCAGTTCACGACACCCGATTGATTGTGTTTGTTTGTGGCATTTTGCGTTATTGTACAATGGTGTCCAGTAGACATGACTTAAAATAATTCCTGGTGCACAGCAAGCAGTTTATTGACAAGCATTTAATCTACAAAGGACTTTACTACTTTGTGGATCATTCCAGTAAATTGACTAAATTAGTTAAGTGCTAGAAACTCCGTACTACTTTACTTTCAATTTTCTTTTCACAAGATACATTACACGGGGATCCCAGAAAAAAAGTTTAATTGAACAAAGTTACACATGGGATGTTGACATACCAAATTCTATATTATAATTGCATACTCCTCTAGATAGTGGAACATACTTGGCAACATAGAAGTCTTTCTAAACATAGCTTACATGTGGAGATTTACACATTGTCGCCTTTGGTTGTTGAGTTTATTTTCACAGTGGACTGAAACTGATCT
The DNA here is from genome assembly GCF_015104395.2 of Macrobrachium nipponense. NCBI lineage: Eukaryota > Metazoa > Arthropoda > Malacostraca > Decapoda > Palaemonidae > Macrobrachium > Macrobrachium nipponense. Next base: position 90,542,652 of record NC_061110.1, on the reverse strand, counting down.
TGACGTAAGGTATAATACCTTCAATTCAAATAGGTCCCAAGCTGAGTGAACTTCAATGGTAGGGGGAAAGTATATATATGATGCATGAAGAGTATGTTTACCTGTGTAAATCGCATATCAATCCATTCACTCTGTGTTGTCGAAACGTCAGAGGTAATAAAACTAAGAAGACAACAGGAAAGCTTTACATGTCCTTAGCAAACCTGATACACCAGCCACACGCTGACGAAAAGATCACAAGAAGAATAGAGAAGACTATATAAGGACGTAGAAATAGCAATTAGTACAGGTATGCATATGCATACACACCTCAGCATGTCAGTCAGTAAACGATACATATATCTCAGCAGTATTACTCACTCGTGACCTGCAGGTAAGAAAAAGTTCATCGGGTCGTCAGGTTGATTGATATATATATATAAAAGAAATAAATAAATAAAACGTTCTGGCGGGGAGAAAATAATTCCAGTTAAGCAATCCAGCTCAAGGGAACTTTTTATGGAAAACACAAATACAGAACTCGACTGATATGAAAATGGCGAAGGTAAACAAGTAAAAGACTGAATACTGACGCAGTTAGTAGCTGGAAGCATTGCATGGAAAGGAACAGAAAAATCGGCAATGTGTCAACAAGTGTGGATTATAGGAAAGGCTTCCAAATATAGACGAAAGATTACAGAGGAGCGAAGTTTTGCGAAGTGGTGTAAAAAGTATAAATAATATGATGAGTATAATTTGACAGGATGTACCGAAAAGTGTCAATATGATGAGTATAATAAAAGTTTAAATTTTAGTCATTTAAAAAAACAGACATGGACCTGAAAGCAGAAAGTTGATGAAAAGTTATGAATAAATTAGATCGTCCACATAGTAACCAATCATGGAATAAAAAAACGGAAACTATTATTATTACTGGGAAAAACTCATAGCGATACACAGGAATAAAAGTGAAAATATCTGACCGAAAGTACCTTTGAATCACAAACATTTTTCTGAACACGGAAATGTAACAAGAATTCACTCGCAACCTTGTCGCTTACGAAACGTAAAAAGTTATTGGGTCCCTTTTGCCCGAAAAGTAAAATGAAGTCATTCTGAGCTCATAAAGTTTGAGTTTGAAAAGAAGAGAAAACAAGCAACAGGTGAAACTGAAATAATAAATCTGGTCAAGAATCGAACAGATCTAAAACAAGCGTAAAGGTTTTTTTTTTTCTTTTCTTTTTCCTGCCGAATGGAAATCTTCTCACGCCGAGTCTCTACATTTGTGAAATCCTTTTCAGGTGCTCCGCTCCCGTATGCGTGTGGATTACGACTTCGGCACTCTTCTAGTCAAAAGATTGCCCGGCCTTGACGATGATGCGTCTGTTGTTAAAGATGAACTGACTGGTCGGTGGTAGGTCAGAGGTTAAACAGTCAAATAGAAGACTTCGGGAGCAACAAAATTGCATCGGTGGAGGTCTTTAATGAACAGGTGAGTAAAGCCTATACCGGGGGGGGGGGGTGGGTGGCGGGGGGGCCGGTTACGGCCAGTGTTTCATTCACCTTAGTGATGATAGTAAGATTCCAGAGGCACTGTAGCATGTTTTCCTTGTTTTTTATTTACTTGTAACAATAATGTATTTTTCCGTATTTTTTTTTCAACTTCTTGTTGAATAGTGAACAGTTAAGTTGTCATAGCACGTTTTCCTGTTTTTATTTTATTTACTTTTAACAACTCTGTCATTTTTCAACTCATTTTTATTACAGTGAAGATGTCTAATGAACAGTTTTACTTGAAGAATCAAGTTCTGATTTTTCTAATAAATTTCACAGAAGGCAGTGATGAGCTCTAGATGTGAATAATAATTTAAAAAAAAAAATTTAACCTGAGGAAATTTAGGGATGTTTCAAGCGTTCGAGTTTGTGTAATTAACAGGAAGATCGAGTTTGTGTAATTAACAGGAAGATCGAGTTTGTGTAATTAACTGGCCGAATTTTCTTTTTTTCATTTGACGTATGCCACCATGTTGAATATTTAACAATAAAGACACCTTCCTCTCTGCTCACAAATTCTATACGCTGGTGAATTGTAGAGAGTTTCAAATCTCAAGAATTTCTTGATCCACACATCCTTCTCCTTGCCTAAAACCTCAAGAGTTCACCCGTTATCCAACATTTGTCTTAGGCTGGACATTGTGATCAGCGTCGAGTAACCATCTTCTCAGGTAGATATAATATCTCAAATCGAACTCTCCCTTCGCACGTAACACAGGTACTATCAGTTATTGTGTTTCTCCGTCGCTTTCAGAATACAACGTGAATAGCCTCAGCCACCTGCGATGCCATTCTTTACATCAACTTTTATCACGGGTGAATGTTTGTTCCACTAATTCTGGTGTAAGGGGATCCTCCCTTTCCGCCCCGTGAAGTAATTCAGTTAACCCTTTGCCTTTTTTTTTTTTATAAGTTCATTTAGTACGCTTGCCTCTCAATTTATCTCCTCAGTTTTCCGTGTTCATCGGGGGGGGTGGGTTCAGAATGAGGTTTTTTATAGTTCTCCAAAAGCTTTGCAGCGTAGTAAGAAAAATTAAGTGTTCCCCCCAAAAACTGGTGGCATCGGTAGTGAGTCTCAACGGGAATATTCACTTCCAAGCATCGAGTACTACTTATTTACAGTTTGTGTACAAGGCCTCACTAGAGCCGTTAGCAATGTAGTAATATCACTTTGTCTAATTATAGAAGAAGTCGTTAACTCAGTTTCCGTGTCTTTGAATTCTCATAATTAGCATTGACCCCTAGGTTGGTAGTGCCGCGTTAGGTGCACTGTAGGCATTACTTATGGTCCTTTGCAACATTCCTGCGGTCCCTAGCTGCTGCAACCCCTTTCCTTCCTTTTACTGTACCTCCATTCATATTCTCTTTCTTCCATCTTACTCTCCCCAGCCCTCTACTAACAGTCGTTTGAACATTAATACTATCGCTGAATAACCTCATTGGTCCCAGCGCTTGGCCTTTGGAATATTGCAATTCCAACTCCAGAATTAGCGTAGTAAATCTCATTGATTGCGCGAAAGTCCACAACAGACTGATGAAACTTTTTATTTTCAGCGCTGAATGACCTCAGTTCCCAGCGCTTGGCCTTTGGCCTGACTTTTATATTCCAATTCCCTCATGAGCTTTGTCAATCGCATTAATCGTGCCAAAAATGCACACAAATTGATGAGGCTTTTCTGTCAGATGCAGCAGATCCTGAGAAATTTTTCTCATCATTATCCAATTTTAGTGGAGCCCACTGAATGAATACTTGACTTTTAAAATGAAGAAAAAAATAAATCTTTCTCATATCTTGAGTCATCAGATGATATAAGTGTCATTATCCCCGCAGTCTTATTATGGGCTAGAAAAGTTGATGTAGAAGAGATGGTGGGGCGGGGGTGGGGGGAGGGGTGTTCATAATGATACGATAGATCACTCCCAACCTTTCTTTGGCCACGCCCGACCTAATCACTTCTGAAGTCCTGATGCCCCTGTGGTGATATATAATTCTTCTATATTCACGTAGAGGAAGCCTAAAAGGCCATTCAATTGGTTTAAACATTCTCGAATTGGCCTCCCTTAAAAATCAAATTAACCCCCGTGGGGCGTAGTACACCCCACGTTGGGAACCAGTGAGGTAGATAGTCAGAACTTTTCAAGACCTTGTAGCATGCTTGGTGAAGCAGTGAATTTAGAGATTTGAAACGACGAGACATTGAGGAAAAGGACAAAGATTTTGAACTTCCTTTTTTTTTTTTTATGGGGGGGGACTACCTCATTCGTCAGCAAAATCTAGCCCTGCTGGGGGATAGTGCCATAAGTGTGCATTATTTGAAGTACTTTACCTCCGTTCATATTCTCTTGCTCCCATCTTACTTCCTCCTGTTACACCTTTCAAACCGTTTCGCTTTCAATTTTCCTCACACCGCTGAACGACCTCATTAGTCCCAGCACTTGGCTTGTGGCCTAAATCTAATATATTCCTATTCTAATCCGTAACTTGGAGCGTTATTAAGGTCGTAAAGCAAAACAGATTGGGAATTCAAAGACTGAGATAATCTTGGAATTTCATGGGAATGAAAGAGCAGCGGCAGTCAGTCAGTCAAACAAGTGGCAGGTTTAGAAAGATGCTGGTGGCCAAAGACCGGAAAGTCCCTTGAGGAAGACCCAAGAAGCCAAGATAGGAGAGAGAGAGAGGAGAGGAGAGGAGAGAGAGAGAGAAGAGAGAGAGAGAGAGAGAGAGAGGAGAGAAGAGAGAGAGAGAGAGAGAGAGAGAGAGAGAGAGGAGAGAGAGTCTTACCGGTGGCACTTTTTCTAACCTGCTTGGGTTCAAATTCCACCTGGGTGGATGAATATTAGTTTTTTCACCCATTTCTTCATGTATTTTAAGGATTGCGATGGAATGAGTGCACGCCAACGCTTACATGCATAAACGCTCTCACGCACCCATGCACACGTATGTGTGAATATATATATATATATATATATATATATATATATATATATATATATATATTATATATATATATATATATATAATATATATATATATATATATATATATATATATATATATATATATATATATACACGAATTCATAAGGCTTTATTTTGTTTATTTACCTGTCCGCGCAGTATTCTATTGTTTACTCTCTTGTCATCCATAATTCATTTCCAGAATAACATCGTAATGCTCAGTAACAATTAAAGTTCCGTTTTCGTCGGAAATTCTATTTCGAACATATAGCGTTCTCTTACCCAGCGACTCTTTGAATTCTTTCCTCTTCTAATTCTCTCTCCTTTGAAGATGTTTCCTTAGCCTGTTTATCTCCCTTATTCTTCCACTTACGCTGCAATATTAACATGAAAAGGACGATGTTTTGATCTCGGCACGTCCCAGATTCTGGTGGGGGGGAGTATTGCACATGCAACAAATGCTGGCTCACTAGATTCCTCTGAACGTGGTCCCTTAGGAAATTGAAGTGAAAAGGAGTATTTATAGATTATAAGTACTTGCGTACATTACTCTCCACTGTACTCATCTCATTCAGATAATATATTATATATATATAGATATTATATATATATTATATATATATATATATATAGATATATATATATATATACTGTATTTATTTATTTCATAGATCTTAAGCAAACAATGATACAGATCCAAATGTCTATGGTTTTTGTAAGTGATTTATGTAGTTATATTCAAAGCAGCAATCGAGGAGATAGGAGTTATCTATCTCTTCGTTCATTTAAGAAACTGATTCAGCGTTGCTTTCCATCTTGTAAGGAGGGAAGTTCAATTCTTGAACACTTGTAGTAGACTACTTATTATGGTATAAGAAAACTGAAAGTCTAGACTCATAATTCTTAGTATCGTATTTCCATTCTGTAAGGTCATGAAATGCTGATATAGGAATTGAAGATTTTCGTAATAGCTTTTAGCTACGAAATTCAGTGTAGAAATACAGATGCACTAACACAGATGATATAGAATTGGATTTGGGGCACACACACACGCACGCACACCAAAAAAAAAACACCGTTGTTGCAGCGGAAATCTAATCACGGCACCATATAATAAGCTATTAGATTTCCAATTGCAAATTTAAACAAATCATTGTGTTATTTAGTTATAATTAAACCAATAATTCTAGCCGCGTTATCACAAAAAAAAAGCAAGTG
>NC_061110.1:90451943-90534443 GCF_015104395.2 Macrobrachium nipponense | reverse complement strand
TTATCATGAGAAAAAAATTAGATTGAAAAGTTAGATTTTAATATAATTTTGCATTCGAAGTTGTGTAATTATACAGAAGTATATATACTTTTTATGTGGTTTAGGAAAAAATACTTGAAGATTTCTGACGACACTAAATTGAAATTTATGTTTTAAATCTTGAAAACAGATATCCTTATCCTATAAAACATATGAAGTTTAAAAAGCTACTCTTAAATGTTTGGCATTCGGAGTTTGATAATTGTAGTGTAAGATTTTTGGAAAAATCACATGAAGACTTTTTAAAAAAAAAACCACATTGAAAGTATGATGTAATTTAAAAGTCTGCAAAACAGATGTCGTTATTGTCTTCAGCTGTAAGCGAAACCCTAAGAAGAAAGCCCAACGTTTAAGCTGTCTTAACTGATAGCCTCCTTTCCAACTGTATTTGGCCCTTTTATATATATAATATATATATATATATATATATATATATATATATATATATATATATATATATATTTATACATATTCTCTCCTCTGGTATTGTGCTTGTCAAATGGTCGGAGTCTCCTTTAGTCTTTTTTTTCTGTGTACAAACTCCATCAGATCTAAATAGTTCTGTGAACAAAATTCATCAGGCTAAACAGTTCTTTTGACAATAAACTGTTTACAATGACTGACGGAACTGGCATTATACAGACGGTTGCCTCCGGTTCAGTCATGCCGAAAGAAAAACAGCTCAAAGCCAAGGTTTGTAAAATTCGAAGGAAGGGCAAAAAGAACCCGACTTCAAAGTCTTGTTTCATTTCGAAGTCGTGACACATATATTCGTGAGCAGTAATTTAAAGGAAGAATCTGTGAAAAATTGCAAAACGCCCAGTAATCAGGAGGAGAAATTGTGTGTATCAGAGACCAGAATATGGGAGAGGTCGTGTTAGGAGAATCTCGACAAAGATTTAAAGAAAATGTCCAATGGAGATAAGCTATGCGAATATACTTAATATTCCTTTTGAATTATCAGAAGTTAGAGTTCGCTCTTGAAAATGTTGTAATAGACGAATCTGACGAAACAAGTCAGATAATACAATACCCTCGAAAAAAATGCTGATGCAGGCTTGAAGAATGAATAAAACTACAGAGAACAGGAAATATAATTGTCAAAGAGCGCCTCGGCGGCGTGGTTGGTATGGTATAAGCGTCCCACCTCGGTGGTCGCGGGTTCGATTCTCGGCCATTCCATTGAGGAGTGAGAGATGTGTATTTCTGGTGATAGAAGTTCACTCTCGGCGTGGTTCGGAAGTCATGTAAAAGCCGTTGGTCCCGTTGCTGAATAACCGCTGGTTCCATGCAACGTAAAAGCACCATACAAACAAACAAACAATATAATTGTCAAATAACAGTGAAAATACACAGATTTTATGGGCTGCTGTCTGCAGGATACATCGTTCTACGTAGACATGACAGGCAGAAAACAAAGTGTGACAAATTACTAAAATTTACAAGCAACAGGAAGTGGGAAAAGGACTAGCTTGCCCTTCAATGAGAACAGAGAGAGGGGTTTTTATGGAGCGTGGAAGATTATTTATCTATCAAGATGCAAGAGGAAAGAAAAGCCGGCATTGTAGCCGCTTTCAAGGACCATTTGCAGGTGAAGACAGGGCAACTATATTTATTTTCCTCGAAATAACGCTTTAACTTTCTCGGCTGACGGTGGGACGCTTAGTAATTTTGAATTAACGTTTATATATATCTACATTATGTATATATATATATATATATATATATATATATTTATATATGTAGTATATATATATATATATATAATATATATATATATGTGTGTGTATATAGTATATACATACATACATAAATGGTTCATAAATTGTTATACTCTTCCATACTTACGCAAGATTTTTTTTTTTTTTTTTTTTTGACGAAGCGTCTAGTACCGGGCACCACCATTGATGGCGACGGCCCCTTTACTTGCCGATGCCAAAAGCTTTTTGCATTTGTTTCATGCCATCTGTCCAAGTACTACGACCAGACCCAATGTTGCTCAACCTTGCAGAGACTGTACTTCTGCTGCTGTGGCAGTATTTACGCAGAAATATATCGGTGCAGACAGGGATACGCACTCCTGCGCACGAAGACACGCACACTATGTACACACACACACACACACAAATATATATCTATATATATATATATATATATATATATATATATATAATGCATATGATTATTAAAAAATTTTCTGCTCAACATTACTTTTTCTTTAACTCCCCAAAATATTTGCATAAACTTGTTACACCCTCTATATATATTATATATATATATATATATATATGATATATATATATATATATATATATATATATATATGAGAGGGAGAGAGAGAGATAGAGAGACACTTGTTGTGTTGTCTTAATAGTAAAACTTACCTTACATCTTGCATGTGTGAAGAAAAGAAAGAAAGGATAAAGCAGGAGAGCGATTGGGCTTTTTTGGTGGGGGTGGGGGGGGATGGGGGGGAATCTAAATCTGTATCAAAAGCTAAGTCAGATTTCATCGCCAGAGAGGCATGCGGTATGACAGATAGTGAAGTTAAATGAGAGAGAGAGAGAGAGAGAGAGAGAGAGAGAGAGAGAGAGAGAGAGAGAGAGAGATGAACATAAATTTGATTTATGTAATCAAGAATGCTTAACCCTGTCTTGGGGGGGGGGGGGATGATCTACTTAAAAATATACTTCTCAGGCGTCAGACAGACTGACAGACTTGAGAAGTAGAAAAGGAGGAAGAATTATCCTTTGAATTTGGGAAGGTAAGAGGCGCATCTCTCGTTTTTATAGCAAAGGTAACAGATACAGACACAGACGGACGGACTTGCCTTGTTATGTTCAACCTTAAATGATCATCATCTTATGTTTATCATACACGACGATAAAATATGGACAAAATATGAAGGTGTTTTTGATTCGTTAAAACGAAAAGAAAGATGAAACATGTGGGATTTTTTAATGCCCGTGCCTCTTAAAACAAAAGAGGGGGAGGGGGTCTTGGTTTTACAATTCATTTGATAACCCAGAAAGGAAATGATAGCTTGTATGGTCACCGCCGGTACTTTTTCGAAACCATTGGATTTCCATCATAAAGTTTTAAGTAAGATCTCGTATCTTTCCTTCCCAAAAAAATGAAAGCTTTGTGGAAATAATCGTTTTATTTATAGGGTAATAAGGTCCAGTTTTTTAAAGATAAAGTCCCGTTGTAATTTAGGGCCCTGAATTATTGCCATTTTCTCGGAATATATAAATTAAAACAAGCGGTTTTTCATTTTATATAAAAGCTGTGTTCTTTTACCCATAACTCGCAGTTTAACTAGATTAGTAGCATTGGTTTTACTTTCCTTTTTTTTTGCAGTGTTAAAGTAGAATTCTCTCTCTCTCTCTCTCTCTCTCTCTCTCTCTCTCTCTCTCTCTCTCTCTCTCTCTCTCTCTCATTGCAGATTATTGTGATTATAAATATTGGCCTGAGATATAAAAAAAAAAATGTCATAAGAGAAAATAAACTGGGTAACGTGGGCTGACTTCAGACGATTAAAAATATAAGTTGACACAAGGGGAAAGGTCCAAATTTGCTATGACACATCATACTAGGGCGTACTGTGACTAAGCTTTAAGTTCGAGAACCTTTGCTGTGATATAACCCGCATCGCCAAAAATAACACAGGCCAGGAGGAATAAGCAATTCATTTTTTCATTTATTAGAAATATGTGCATTTCTATTTAAGGATATAGAGGCTATCCTTGTCGGATCCAAATATCATGCCTCTAGCTATGAACTGATTTGGAGATTTTTCCATAGAATACTCTAAGAATTCAAAAATATATATTTTTTTTAATGAAGAGTTTACATCGTCTTCAGCAATGACTTGTCGTGAATTTTAACTTGCATTAGCTAAATCCTTGAATGGATTTTAACCCATTTGGAAGTTTTATTAACTCAGCCTTATATTTACCTTTGTAGTTTTGCGCTCTTTTACCCATTTCAATCTTTCAAATTTATTTAATATTGCACAGATACATTGCATGAGGAAGATCATTTGCCTTGAGACTCTACCCTACACAGATTACTGTGTAGATAAGAGCTATGTTAATTATAGACTCTATTCCTAGGTACGCGTGAGGCTGTCATGGAATACTAAATTGGACCAGAATTCCAAAACGGGCGAGAAACCACACTTTAATTAGCAAGATAGATTCTTCTTCTTCCTCCCAGCTTTATCCCTATTCGGGGTTGGATAGCAGGTTAGATTACGTCAAGTTTATGTGTACAATTCTCTCTCTCTCTCTCTCTCTCTCTCTCTCTCTCGTCTCTCTCTCTCTCTCTCTGTATATATATATATATATATATATATATATATATATATATATTATATATATATATATATATATATATATAATTTACTAATCACATACACCACATATTTAAATCTAATGACCACACGCAATTACCTATCTTTTGTTCTCCCTAATATTTATGGATTCCTTTATCACTGAATCCGAATTTTGAGAATGAAACGGCAAAAATAGTCTATTCACTTCCAAAATTTGTCTTTAATTTCTTTTTTATTGGGGTTCAAAAAATGTGGCGTATTTCACCTGATATCACTGTTGTAATTCTATACTGTCGAAGTTATTGTGTGAAAACAAAATTCCCCCGGATCATGACCAAAATGGGACGCATATTTGTTATTGGAATGCTTTGCAAGCAGTTGGGTTGTCTGTACAAAGGAAGTATCCATGCTAAAATAAAATAAACAATAAAAAAAACCGCATTACTCTTCTTCAGTGAAATACGGAGAATAGTGTGAGAAAGTAACATTCCATTGTAATGATATGAAGATTGTTATTTTTTTATTTATAATGATTCCTTCCAAGCTAATTTAATCAGCTGAAGGTCCTTTTCTCAATGTGATTAGCTATATTTGTATGTTTATATTTAACAGTACTCACACCTTCCGTGTTCTTCGTAGTGGTAAATTCTAAAGCTTTTAGATACTCTCCTAATTCTTATGTGGTTAATGAGGTTGCTCTTGGCACCTTTCTTAAAGAATTAGAGTTTTCTTCTCACTGGACTTCAGAATAAGTTATGTATCTCATTCTGATTCCAGTTGGAAGTTTTGTCATCTGTAGGTGAAGGAGAGCAAGAACAAAATAAATGAATGAATAACGGAAATCCTGAGAAGAATTAAAAGCGAGGAAGAAAAGATTGTTAAGGTATACATGAAGCAGAGAAAAAAGAATGAAGGATTGACGTAGGAGGTAGAAAAAGTGAATAACGTGCAAAAGTTAACGGGAGAGAATACGACTTAGATAGACGTGAGAAAGGAAGTTTCAAGAATGTGAAACATTAAAAGGAAGGGAACGGAATGAAGGACGTAGTCTGAATTTGATGGACTCTGAAAGCAAAAGAAGGAGAGAGAGAGAGAGAGAGAGAGAGAGAGAGAGAGAGAGAGAGAACGCACCTTGACTGAAGATTTAAAAGAAACTGCAAGGAAATGAAATGACAAAAGCAGATTGAAACGAAAAGCGAAAAATTCCAGATAGAAAGTATTGTGTGTGTGTGTGTGTGTGAGGGGGGGTTGGTGAAGTTGAATAATCAAGGGAAGAGAAGAGCGGTGCTTTGAATAAGCTAATGAAGCCCACGGCAACGAAGCTCAAAGCTGCAAAGCCTCGAGAGAAGGGAAATGCTCGTTTACTCTGTCAAAGGTGACCGCTGCTGTTGGACAGACAGTGACGAAGTGAACAACGCTAAGGGGACAGTTCAAGGTACGAGGAAAGGAAGGCAGAATAGAGGGAGGAGGAAGAGGAGGGGACAAGGTACGAAGAAGGGAGGAGGAGGAGGAGGAAACTGGAATCCTTGAAATTAAAAGAAAATATTAATAAGAAGAAATTAATAGTAAAAAGAACAAAATTAAAAAGAAATATGAATGACAAGCGAATGGAACTATAGTTAGACGACGATATGCCAGTTCTTATATGGTCCTTTTGAGGGGGAAGGGGGAGGGGGAGAGGGGGACGCTACACGACCTGACAGAGGGAAGGGAGAAGTCAGAACGAGAAAAGTACGGGAGAGTGTTGCTAAGGGGTGGGGGATTTGGGGGAGTGCGGTTGGGTAGAGGTTAGGAGGACCGTGGGAGTGAGATGGAGAGGGGAATATTAATGTTTAACATATGTGGCATTGTCAGAATAAAAACAAGTCTTAAAAAAAAAAATTAAATAAAAGGAAGAATTTAGGCCACAGAAATTAGGTGGGTTGTGACCGGAGCGGAGAACTGAGGAGAGACGCAGCCCCCAGAGATGGTGATAATAATCAAAGTCATTATTCAAAGGAGACTGAAATTTCGTCTCGTGAAGAAACTTTGCTGAGAGAAGGAAGAAGTTGTGATTCAAAGATTAATTCTACGACAGTTTATTTTTTTTTTTAATTCTTAATCTATCAGATACGATGGTGAGATGGATGCTCTTGCCAGAGCGGTTTATTGTGGTTTTGATCTGATTTGCATTTCTAAGTGACTTTAGATTGGAATAAATATAGATCTGGACAAATATAATAGACTTTTATAGACTCCTGCACAGTCGATGTAATGACAATCATTTTGAATAAGTATTATCATATATATATATATATATATTAATACTATATATTATAGTATTATATATATATTAATATCATATATATATATATATATAGTATATATATATATATATATATATATAGAGATATATTATATATATATATATTATTATAATATATAATATATATATATATATATGTGTGTGTGTGTGTGTGTGTGTGTGTGTGTGTGTGTGTACATATGTATGTGTGTATATGTATGTATAATGTATATACATATATATATATATATATATATATATATATATATATATATATTGATATATTTATATATATATATATGTATATATATATATATATATTGTCTTTATAATTAGAATATTGATAATCTTATTGAACCAAAACGATCCTCACATTTAAATTTTGATGGAAATTATAGTGAGAAATCTTAAATTTTTTGTACTTAAAAGTTTTATAGAAGTATAGATGAGTACTTGACTGAAGATTATGATAGTAATTCTTCTTGTATTCTATTTTGCTCGAGAGGGAGAGAGAAAAGGCCGAGACTACATAGTTAGCACCGTTGTGCAAATAAAGTTTAGTCATTACAGGGAACTGAAGAGTAAAGTTGAATATATACCGGTTGATTTCGTGAAAAAGGGAAGGAGATAGTTCCTAACCTTGAGGAAACACTTGTGTCATTGAAAATAATAATACATTCTTCAGAAGAAGAAAGTTTCTCACCTAATACTACGAGTTTTCGTTGAGAATCGACCATTTTCTGACTTTAAGGTTTCTTAAAACGAATTTTTTAAATTTGACCTTGAAAACTCTTCCGATTTTGTACATTCCAAATAAAAACACATATGCTATAAATGATGGCGGAGCTGTAACTTTGGAATATTTTGAAATTTTCTTGGGATAAATATCTCCATTCCTGAATAACAGCCACAAAAAAAAGGTGTATAATATATATATATATATATATATATATATATATACTGTATATATATTATTATATATATATATGTGTGCGTGTGTGTGTGTGTGTGTGTGTGTGTGTGTGTGTGTGGTGTATGTATATTTGCAATTGGCGTTACACGATAAAATTAGAAATTCAACATTATTATGATTCGAAAGTGATGAATAAAAAAAGACACCAGGTCAAAGCGGAAAAATATATATCATGACCTTGAAAAGACCTTGTTATGAATATTGAAAACTTCTGCCGTTATGGGATAATTGTATATTAATACGTGTGAATACGAATGTAAATCTTATACAGCTGTAATAATGCAGCGATTTATATTAATAATACGAACGCTTAAAAGAGAGAAAAGAGTAGATCTGGGTTGTGCTCCATATGCCGCGGTTATTATACTATGAATGGTATTGCGTAACTCAGGTTACGTAAAAATCTCGTTCCGGTAGTTAGTCCCTTCTCGCACTCACGAAGACTTTTTCGAAGAGTCTTTCACAAGACCCACAAGTGTGACTCGTTTTAAAATTATCTCTTAACTGCTGCTGAGAGCATTGACTGAAGCCCCCTACCCAGGCCTTAACACTCACTCAATTAATTGTATTATACCGAGGAAGGGGTGAGATAATATCTGTACAAGTCTCTCTCTCTCTCTCTCTCTCTCTCTCTCTCTCTCTCTCTCTCTCTCTCTCTCTCTCAGCGAGCTGCCAACTCCTTGTCTTTTATTCTTTCCTATATATGAGACAGACTTTGGAGGAGTTTGGTTTTCTTTATTGTTCTCACCGAAAGAAGTTGGCTAAAAAATGGCTCAGTGGTTTATCTTGAAGAGAGCAGATGGAACTGCATCATTGCACAGACTTACCACAGACGAAATTAGAGTACTTGGGAAAGGTGTTTTTTTTTTCAATGACTTTAACCTGGGGTCGCATTTTGTTTTGGATTTTTTTTTTTTTCCGATTATATGACCCGGAATGTGTCGTTGTAAATTAACGCCGGATGTTTAATGTCACTCTTCTTTTTTCCGTTTACCTGACGGTCATTATTCTTGGTTTGGCTTTTAATCTGGTTTTACCAAACGCGTAGCGAAATTGAAGGGCGTTCGTACGTCAGGACATCTCCGTGTTGGGCGCAATGTCCGCCTTCAAAAGTTCATCGTTTTCTCTCTAGTTTCTGTAGCAGTTGATTACAAAGATCCTGTTTGCGTTCGTCAAAAACTGAAGTTAAGGAATGATAGTGCACATAGGCAGAGTTATAAAGTCTTTTGTAAGTTACGTAAATTACGTATAAATTTGGCAAAGTAGCTGAAGGGATAAATTGTAGCTAAAAAAAATGCAAGTGAATGTAAAACATTATAAACTATGTATAAATTTGGCAAAGTAACTAAAGGGCTAGATTATAAATAGAAAAAATACGCGAGTAAATGTAAACATTATAAATTACTTATAAATTTGGCAAAGTAACTGAAGGACTAAGTTATAACTAAAAAGAAAAAAAGAGTAAATGTAAAACATTAAAAATGAGCACATAATGATGGTAGGGAGCTCTTCCAGAAAAATACTTTCCTAATATAAACGCGAACAAAGGTGATTTAAAGGAGAGCGGAGTTCGTTGTTCCTGCGGGGATACAAACCCTCGTCTCTTCACACGGATGCGATCTTGGCGCAGCCACGACCCGTTGAAGAAGCTTGGAAAAAAGATTTCGGCACCGAGGGTCTGTTGTGGGTCATTGAAAGACGAATTCTACACTTTTTTGTAGAGGTGTATTTTGCTCCTGCTGAGTGGATTTGTGCTACTGCCATTCATCTGTCCTGGTTCCATTCATTTATTCACTTTTGTGTCATCCTTCATTCTGCCTAAGTGTGTATCTCGGGTCATTATTATTATTCAGAGGGTGGACCCTTTCGTATGGAACGAGCTCAACAAAAAGTTGCCACTGACTTGAAATTCAAGCTTCCAAAGAACATTGTGTTCATTCGCAAGAAGTAACAGAAGGTAAAGAGATATACAGAGAGAGGTCAATTATTAGCAAAATAGACAAAATAGCAAATAAATACATTAATAAATATATTAGGCAATGAGAGAAATTTTGCTTTCTTATACGTTTTCTTAAGACACGGAAATGTCTGGTTATATCATAATCTGGTTGTCAGGTTAAGATGGGAGAACGAAAGCTTCCTAATATATCCTTGGGCGAAAGCGACCGTGCAAAAGGACACTTCGTCATTATATAGATTCTTAAAGGAACCAATCTCCACACCGACTTGTTTCTAAGCTACAAATGGGCTTTATATTCCGCAAAAGCATTGTCGATGATTGACTCACTAGATGCAAAATCATATCTTGCGTTATATTAGTTTACTGTTATACATGACCAGATTATCTTAAGTTCGTATAGCTGCCAATTGAAGCCGTTCAATTTTGACATTTATGCGAGAGAGTGAGAGTAGCTGTGTATTTCAGTTGCTGTGGCTCATGATAGATCTTACCACCTTCAAGTATCAAGCATTAGTGCTAATAATTGCCAAGTTGACGGTAGTATTTAGCGTTGCAAAGCTTTGAATCAGAAACACACTCGAAAGACGGGGGTTGATTATAGGTTATCGAAGGAGAGTTGTAAGGAGAAAATAAGGCATGATTGAGGTACTAGTTACTATTAAAGACAAACAAAAAACAAACAAATACTTCTGTAACTGTTTGGCTACCCTGAAGCTGGCACGCAAATAGTAATTGCTCTGTGCATCGTACACAATTATATACTCTAATATATCAGCATGATTGCACTTGAGTATACATTTCATAACTAAGGTTTTTTTTCATATTGATTCATTGAGACACTTCTTTTCGCTGTGGTGTTTTTTGGGGGGCCATTTTCACATTGCTACGCTCTCTCTCTCTCTCTCTCTCTCTCTCTCTCTCTCTCTCTCTCTCTCTCTCTCTCTCTCTCTCTCTCACGGCAGCCTAGGTTGATCATGACATATTAAACATTATTTATGACGGAGTACTTCAACCCGACCCACTTTGCTTCACTCACTATATTATCTAGCTATGAGGATCTTCAGATGTGGCCGCTGTCAAATAACTTTTTTTTTTTTTTTTTTTTTTTTTTCCTTTCCTTCTTCCTGCTTTTTCCTTCTTTTCTACGTGGCTGATGAGGAAGTTAGCAAAAAAGATTGCCCTATCGTGAAAGCATCCACTGCGAAGACGTAGGAGAGCGTTACGAGGATTCCCCTCCTCCTCCTCTTCCTCCTCCTCCTGACGAAGTTAATAGACGCTAACGAGTTCCGAAAAGGTTTGGCTACGTCGGCTCCTCGGATGGAGCGATTTTTCGTGCCGGGGAGGTGGGGCTAGAACGGCCTTACATCATTGCCAACTACCTCGGCCTTATCAGCATCCTGAATTTTCAAAACAGCGTTTGTTTGAGGAGTACGTAGGTATGGCATCACCTGAGAGAGGGGAGAGAGATAGGGGGGTGGGATGGGAGGGATAGTGTAGTAACGACATTTTTATCTCCTTCATTTATCATATTTTTTTCCCAATTACTTTTTTTTTTTTCGTGAGAGTAATTGGCAACAAGATCGGGGCCATGTAGCATGAGATGATAAACGTTGTTTCTGTTTGTTGTATTTAAAAACTTTTCGTGAAGTGTTTGGTTTTATCTGAAGAAGTCGCGAAATAAATGTTTTACAACACTGAAGGTGAGCATGGGAAAGCTTGAAAGGCAAGAGAGGCTTATTCGGTTGTCATTTTAATCAGTGAAGAGATCAAAAGAAAGGCTGGTTCGCGCGGAAGTTGAGGTTTAAGCAATGAAGCAGATAACAGAACGACTTACACAGAAAGTGGATACCCAAGAACTAAAACTTGAAGATCAAGCGTCACTCAAGAAAAGGTATGACTGATTGTCATTTCAAATGCTGTGAGTAAATTGTGGAAGATTCTTAGCAACCTGACACTTCATGACTTGTCTTTGGGAGGTCAGCAGGAGCACTCTAAAAAACTCACTCGAGAGACGTAAGCAGAGGTTAAGAGGTGCTTAGGTAAAACACCTGTCACACATTTTCAAACTTGTGTTTTGTTTCGGTGAAAACCTCACGGTTACGTCAAGAGCCGCATAAATTAGGAAGCCCGAGGAAAAAAATATGCTTCGAAATAACAGTCGTATATCTTCATTACACAACATTAATTGCTATGTGCGTAAATTTACCATGACCATCTCGGAAAAAAAATAGAGCGGAAATACTGGCAGATGTGTGATTACTTCCATTTTAATTCACACACACACACACACACACACACACACACACACACACACACACATATATATATAATATATATATATATATATATATATATATATAGAGGTGGAAAGCACCTTAGAGGGTAATACCATTAGCCTACAGCACGAGGTACACTGTAGGCATTATTACTTAAAGTTCTTGCAGCATCCCTTCGACCCCTAGCTGTAACCCCTTTCATTCCTTTTGCGTTACCTCTGTTCATATTATCCTCCCTCCATCTTACTTTCCTCTAACACTCTCCTAACAATTCTTTCGTCGAGCAACTGCTTCGAGGTCTTTCTCTTGTTAACGCCTTTAAAAGTCTTCTTCATTTTCAGTTTCCCTTTCAGCGCTGAATGACCTCGTAGGTGTCAGCGCTGAAAGTACCCAGGTATCATGTAAATCAAGCTGGCTTGCTGCCCGAATTGTGCCCCGCTAATGATGCGTGCTCGTTGGTCACTAAGTCTTACCCACTTACATATTGGTCGACAGATATTATAACTTTGCCAGTTACAAGTTGCTTCACTGGGAGTAGGCATACATATCCGTATATATAATGTTCATTGTTTCATCTTCTTGACTGCCATTTATCCTAATAATTTTGCTCCTCGTCACATATACATTCAACTTTTCTCTGTTGCAAAACACAATTCCGAAATCTTTCATCAGTTCTGTAGTGGTTCCATGATAGTTAAAAAAAACGAAAGCAAATAACAGTCTCACTTTGCAGAAGAATGAATATATGAGGAATGAATGGCTTTATATGAAACGGAATGAACTATATTTAGGACATTACTACGTTTTTGGGAATTTTCTCTCCCATCTTAGCAAACAGTCCCTGAAAATATTGTGTATGGACACAGACAGGAGCTAGTTTCACCCAAATACCAGGCTATGTGAAGGGCAGTAGTGTACTTAAAACAGATGAGGCCAAAATGTAGAAAACGTTTTGGAATACACAAAGCCTTTGTAGCGGTATTTCACCAGCATTAGAAAAACCATTTAGTGAAAATAAGGTTCTACCAGCTTGAAGGCCTCAGATATAAAACCAAGAGAGTCATTCGCAAATATTTGATATAATATCACCAACGTCAAGTAAAAATTTGCACATGGCAATGAATGAGAGTAACGTCAGATCATGTGGTTCATAATGCCAGCTGGTAATGGGTGCCAATGGCTGGGGGGGGGGGGGGGGGGCGGTTGTCGGCAAAGGGGGAAGCACAAAGCTGACGGTTAATATTTTTCGATAGATGGAACAAATCCGTCGAGGGAATTAGTCTGCAGATAACGGCAATTAATCTAATCAGATCCCCTGTCTCCGGTGGCTGGCAGATTGCATGCAAGAATCTTGTCTTGATTTATGGGCTTGCAATGAAGGTTAGCAGTTTCATGGCAGCAGTTATCTAAAGTATTCTTTCTTTGCTTGATAATTTTATGGTAGAATATTTTAGTTTTACGTTTGTTTATGTTAATGAATCTTCCTGCATAATTTTGAGGAAATCAAGAGGAGAAAGTGAATAGGAAATTTAGATAAAAAAGAAAGAAAAATTAGACTTGCAATTGGTTTTATTTTATATCATTATTATGTTCCAAGCGAGTTATTCGGTGAATAAAAAATATAAGTATACTTTGAAAAGGTTTTTTGAATCGATTTCTAAATTCTTAGTACCACTTGACAAGCAACTTACTGTTTGATAAAATATAGCCAGAGTAACCATGATTTACCTAACCTAGAAATAAAATCGAAAAATGTGTTTGATCATGTGACGTTTACTTCATGGATGCCAGCTAAAATGTTTCCAATTAATTCTGCAGTAAATGAAGGAAAAAAACTCTTGAAATGTTATAATGGTTTTATTTTAATTTTGGAACACTAGGCTAAAGTAATAAAAAAAATCAGTGCTGATATCTTTTCTATGCAGCCTTTCTTTTATAATTATTATTATTATTATTATTATTATTATTATTATTATTATTATTATTATTATTATTATTGTTGTTGTTGTTGTTATTCAAAAGAGCAACCAGCCCAAAATGGTCATTGAACTTGATCCTCGGCTTCCAAAGAATAAGGTTTTCATTTGCAAGAAGTGAGAGAAGGACAGATGGAAGAGATCTGTCATTAGGAAAGAAAAACAGAATAACAAATTGTTAAATGAATAGATAACAATTTTAGTAAATTATTAAAGTAAGATGAGAAATGTTTTAATATCATTGTAGAGAAATAATTAGAAAAAGAAGAATCCAGCGCAAATCCATAGGTGATTGCCATGCAGTTTTAAGTCTCAAACATGTCGAAAACTTGTCGCATGCATACCACGAACATGTTGAAAACTTATAGCATACATACCACAAACATGTTGAAAACTTATAGCATACATGCCACAAAGATATTGAAAACTTATTGTATGCATACCACAAACATGTTGGAAACTTATTGCATGCATACCACAAACATGTTGAAAACTTCTTGCATGCTTGCCACAAACATGTTGGAAATTTATCGCATGCATACCACAAACATGTTGAAAACTTATTGTATGTATACCACAAACATGTTGGAAACTTATTGCATGCATACCACAAACATGTTGAAAACTTAATGCATGCATACCACAAACATGTTGAAAACTTATCGCATGCATACCGCAAACATGTTGGAAACTTATTGCATGCATACCACAAACATGTTGAAAACTTATTGCATGCATACCACAGACATGTTGAAAACTTATTGCATGCATACCACAAACATGTTGAAAACTTATTGCATGCATACCACTAACATGTTGAAAACTTATTGCATGCATACCACAGACATGTTGAAAACTTATTGCATGCATACCACAAACATGTTGAAAACTTATTGCATGCATACCACAAACATGTTGAAAACTTAATGCATGCATAACACAAACATGTTGAAAACTTAAAGCATTCATACCACAAACATGTTGAAAACTTAATTTAAGCATGCATACCACAAATGTTGAAAACTTATCGCATGCATACCACAAACATGTTGAAAACTTAATGCATGCATACCACAAACATGTTGAAAACTTATCGCATGCATACCACAAACATGTTGAAAACTTATCGCATGCATACCACAAACATGTTGAAAACTTAATGCATGCATACCACAAACTTGTTGAAAACTTATCGCATGCTTAACACAAACATGTTGAAAACTTATCACATACATATCACAAATATGTTGAAAATTTATTGTCTGCATACCACAAACATGTTGAAGACTTATTTTATTCATATCACTAAGATGTTGAAAACTTATTGTATACATATCACAAACATGTCAAAAACATATCACATACATACCACAAATATGTCAAAAACTTATTGCATTCATACCACAAATATGTCAAAACCTTATTACATACATGCCACAAACATGTAGAAAACTTATTGCATTCGTACTACAAACATGTCAAAAACATACTGCATACATACCACAAACTTCTAGAAAACTTATTGTCTACATACAAGAAACATGTCATAAACTTAATTGCATACGTATCACCAACATGTCGAAAACATATCGCATACATATCTTATACATGTTGAAAACAAGCCAGCGACCGTGAGGGGAAAGCTAACCATTTGGCAGGTGCTGGATAATCGTATTGTATATAGTGGTTAGAACTGCCAATAACTCGCTGACATGTATTCAGCCTATTTGCGGTGTGTATGCTATAAGTTGCCAACAAGTGTTTAAGACATATTTGTGTAGTTTGTACGTACCCTTAGAGAGATTAAGGTCCCACAATACATGTAGTTTAATACTGAAGTATAGAACACGAACTCTCCTCTCTCTCTCTCTCTCTCTCTCTCTCTCTCTCTCTCTCTCTCTCTCGAGATACCAGGTGTCATTAATAAAGTCGTTCGTGATCTTTTGTTTGACAAGTGAGCGTCGTTCTAGTATCGTGATGGGCCCGAATCTCTTCGCGTCATTGGCAAGCGTTCTGGCATTTTGTATGAACTGGTCTTTAGAGTATCAAGAGGAACCCT
Source organism: Macrobrachium nipponense (assembly GCF_015104395.2). Taxonomy (NCBI): domain Eukaryota; kingdom Metazoa; phylum Arthropoda; class Malacostraca; order Decapoda; family Palaemonidae; genus Macrobrachium; species Macrobrachium nipponense. Next base: position 90,518,540 of record NC_061110.1, on the reverse strand, counting down.
AAGACGGGATGTATTGTTATTTAAGAGCTGGCTTCCTCTCTCTCTCTCTCTCTCTCTCTCCTCTCTCTCTCTCTCTCTCTCTCTCTCTCTCTCTCTATTACTTTTCTTCTTCAGCACTCGCAAATCTTTCCGTTGACATACTGTTGATAATAGTAATAATTGTTGAAATAGTATGCTTGTCTCTCCTCTTCATGTGTTCTAAATTTCATTCGGTTTTAATTACTTAAACTTTTGACCCCTGCCATTTCGTTTACTCTCTCACCTGCATTCTTCCCGTTTGTTGCTGTTGGTTTTTTTTTATTTTTAAATAATAAAAATATCAGTACGGATATTTTTATTATTTACCGCATTAAGAACCGGTTTATTATCCATATATAATTGAGAACCACCGTCATAAATCCAACAATTTGCCACTTTCGCTTTTGGCGTCTCTGTCATTGTGGTTTAACTTTCTGTACAGAAAAATTTCCAACTTTTAACTTCTCTACAACTGGTTACGACTCGCTAAATAGCCGGGAACTTTGTAAGTCTACGAAAGGCTTATTTAAACCAGTATCTCGTGCAATACATGATACTGTTTGGTAAATTAACTTTTAATTGGTATGTTGCATGTCTTACATTTTATATATATATATATATAGATATATATATATATATATATATATATATATATATATATATATATATATGACCTAAATTGAAAGGCGAAAAAGTGAGCTTATTTCCAGTACGGGGCTAAAAAAAAATAAAAAAAAAAAAAAAAACGGTGTGATTGCGTACTTACCCGTCGTCCCATTGTTAAGTACTTAAGTCTTCGAGCTCAGGCCTTACTTCCCTAATCTCCTCCTCCTCCTCCTCCTCGCGCCACTCAATCCCCCTTGATCTGAAGATTCCGGGAGAATGTTTGCCTCTCTCCTCGCCTAACCGATGTCAGAGGATTTTCCCCTAATAAAGGCTAAGGACTTCTCATTAGATTTTGGATTTAACTTACTGCTGCAATTACCTTGCCGTTATATGTCGGAATATCAAGTCGTTTAGTTTTCGTCACTGTATTATCGATGTAGCGATGACTTGTCCTGTTGGGCAGAAGAGAACTGGTGCTGCTTGAAACGTCGGATGATAAAATTCATTTCACTTTTTTTCTAAATAAAAAAAATACATACTGGAATATAATACTTTGAATTTGAGATGAAGAAAATGAAAGCATTAAATGTTTGTAGCCTACCATGTCTTTGCCTGCAACCTTGACTCTGAATAACGTCCCAGCTCACGAACTGTGTCGAAAAATAGTGCATTGGGGAGTTAAATCACTGATACATCATGTCCAATGTCATTGAGATGATTTTACTCTTAAATTTCCAGGCTGCTAATGTGAAATTTTCCACAGGTTCTTCCTTTTTTGTGAATGTTATCGTGCTGCAATAATAATTTGAATATGAAGTCTGTCTGGGCCTTATTCTGTTGTCTTCTTCTTCTTCCCAGCTTGTTGCCATTTTTATATGGGGTCGCCGTTTCCATCTATTTCTATCCTGTGCTTCTGCTTCATCAATTCCCTTCTCATGTAAGTCTCCTCTCACACAGTCCTTCCATCTCTTTCTTGGTCTCCCTCTTCTTCTTCTTCCTTGCACCTCCACCCCCATAGTATGTCTCCCAGCGTGGTCCTCATCTCTCCTCAACAGGTATCCATACCATCTCAGCCTCCCCTCCTGCACTTTCTTTGATACTTCCACCACCTTAGTCGACCCCCTTATGCAGTCATTTCTGATCCTATCCTCTCTTGTCACCCCAGACATCCACCTAAGCATTCTCATTTCTGCCACATCCATCTTCTTCTGCTCTGTTTTTCTCATCCTTGCTGTTTCCGTACCATACAGCATTGCTGTTCTTACCACCGTCTTGTGAAATTTTCCTTTTAACCTAAGCGGCACTCTTTTGTCACAAAGAACTCCAGAGGCCGCTCTCCAGTTGTTCCAGCCTGCCTGTGCCCGATGTTTTACTTCTTCTTTCATACTTCCTCCAGCGTTAACAAAAGATCCCAAATACTTAAACTTATCAACTCTCCTTATTTGCTCTCCACTAAGCTGAATACTTTCTCTATCATCCCCTTCAGTGGTGGTACACATATATTCTGTCTTAGATCTACTTATTCTCATTCCTCTGTCCTCCAGTACTTGTCTCCATCTTTCCAATTTCACTTCCAGATCTTTCCTTCTCTCTGCACACAGAACAATATCATCCGCATACAATATGCTCCATGGTACTGTCTCCCTTACTTCCTCTATTATAACATCCATCACTTTGTTAAAGATAAATGGGCTCAGAGCCGACCCCTGGTGTAATGAAGCTTCTTCCCGGTAGATTGTTGTTTTAAGCGTTTAGTTGGGAAATATGTTTATACTCAAAAACGGAAGTACAGCAATGCATAAATAACTGACGCTGACAGAATTTTGTGCCTAGGCTGATGTAGATCACCAAGTTCAGCCTTTCAGGTCCTATGTTCACATTCTCTTCCTTCCCAATTCTTTGTCACGCTCCATTCTTTTCTCTTCCCATTCTTTGTCACGTTCCATTCTTTTCTCTTTCTAGTCTTTGTCACTCCATTCTTTTCCTTTCGTATTCTTTGTGATGCCCCCATTCTTTTCCTTTCCTGATCTTTGTTCTTCCCTTTCCCTGTCACTTTTCATTCCTTGTTCCTCCCCCCCCCCATTCTTTTCATCCATGTTTTCCCCCTCCCCCTTCTTTTTCCACCCTCTGTTTTCCCCCTCCATTCTTTTCCATCATTGTTTTCCCCCTCCCCCATTCTTTTCCCTTCATCAGTTTTTCCTACTCTTTCCCTTTTTATCTACAACGCATCCAATAAGTGCGATCGTCAGCTAATATTGTCCAATGGTCTCTTGTTAACAACGGAAATATTGCATTATAGCTCGTCTAAATCTCTCTCTCTCTCTCTCTCTCTCTCTCTCTCTCTCTCTCTCTCTTTCTCTTCTTGTTTTGAATGTAAGAGAGATATGATTGTTCTGAAATATCTGACGAAAGGTATCATTCAAGTTAAAACAAAAATCAGTCGGTATATTCTTCAATGGCAGAACAGTAAAAATAAAAATTATCCACCACTTAAAGTTACTTTCAACCCCAGCACTCTCTCTCTCTCTTCTCTCTCTCTCTCTCTCTCTCTTCTCTCTCTCTCTCTCTCTCTGTCAATTGCACAAGCGTATTCTTCAAGCTCACTTTTCCCTAATATCCAAAGCAGCTAATTAACACGAATACATCACACAAACTCCAATGCCTGTTGCCAAGCTTCTCTAAAATAGAATCCTTACTAACTCCAATGTGTTTCTTTTCAGATGTGGATTGTGGCCAAGGAGGTAGAGAGAGAGAAAGAGAGAGAGGGCCCCTCTGCCAAACCTCAAGTCATGCCATGCCCTCCCTCCATCATCAACAGAGAGATCTTGCCCTCACTGACCAACTGCCAAATATGAGACTCACCTGCCGCCAGTAACGCTGTCATTGAGATTCACAGTTCACAGTACACGAAGGGGATACAGTGTAGAGATTGGATATATAGGACGTAACAGATAACGCCCTGAAATATGGTCGAGCCTCAGAAGTTCGAGCTCTTTGCGCGTAGCGTCTGATACGGGAATTCGCTCTGATTTGGGGCTCTCTTTCGAGTACTGCTCAGTCCTTCGGTTGTGGTTTTTATTCCAGGTTTCAGGTTCGCTGAGTATCGTTAAAAAGGAGAGAGAGAGAAAAAAAAAATTCATTTTTTTTGGCTTAATTTCACATTCAGTCTGTTTTTGAGGGAAGTATTATTTCATCTGACGATGAACTGCAGTCGGTTCACGACCAAGTGAGAGTCTGATATTGAGAGGGAAATTGGGCGATGAGAAGCTTTCATGTGGTACCATCGGAAGAATGGGACGATCGATGGTGACAACAAACATGACGACGACGGCGACGACGATGACGACGACGATGATGATGATGATGATGATGGTACATGAGAAGAGGGAGAAGAAACCTCAAGAGTGCCAGGCAGAGAGTGCCACGGTCGGTCTCGTGGTGCTGCCAGTGTGTGTTTAAGGTGCCCAGTAGAAATGACACCGTATACTCTCTTCGGGTGGTGCCCCTGCGCCTGGCTTCTGCCGTGGATTGACGGGCCTGGGCTGAGACTTCTCTCTCCGTGCGTTCAGTCCCTGTCGCGTTCGTAGGAGGGATTTGTCGAAAATGGATGTGATTACACAATGACAGTTACGTCACGGTAACAAACGCTAACAGTGAAGACGAGTTGCTAAAACTAGTGTAATAATGCGACTCATACTGCCTGCAGCGACCGCCGAGAAATAAGGCGGGCAGGAGGAACGGAATTGAAAAAGCGAGCTGATAAAATGTGTACAAAAGACTATTCCCAAAAATGTTCGTGTGATTCAGCTTTATCATCCCCGAGTACCTCTTCAGTGACGCTGTGTTCTCAACAGCCTGACTCACGGAAAACAAATGCGCTTATTGCAACGGGGCTGGAAGTGTGAACGTAGGCTCTAAGCATCGCGAAACCTTGTTGGTGATTTTAGATATTATAATTTTCGGCCCAATGCATAAATACTGTTTTATTTATATAAGAAATTTTTATAGTTATATTTTCAGAAAATGCTGCTTTTCATAGATATATTTTCGGAAAATCGCGCTATTAATCAAAAAACTGCTGACGTAGCTCCACCTATATTTTTCTATAGAAAATTCGTATGACGGTAAATGACATGAGTTATCTTACTTAACTGACGAAGAAAGTACTCGGTACAGAATTCCCCACCTTTAGAAAGTGTCCCTAGTCACTGGTAACAAACAGAAGAAGAGTAAATGTGCGATCTCTGTCGTCGTTCGGTGGTCGGTGTTCTAAGTGTTTCTCCGTGTTTACAAGTGTTGTCCTCAGGTGTTGTGCGGAGTCGTGCTCGTCCTCGTATTTCCCCAGAGCCCCAGAGGAAGAGGCGACGATGATTTCCCCAACCTCCTCTTCCTCCTCCTCCGAGTCAGAAAAGCTAACCGGTATTGTAGTACCTCTCCACCTCAGTGTTGTGCATCAAATCTCTGTGGCCAAAGTTGTAGAGTGAAAAGTAATATATGTCTAAATATGTCTACGTAGAATTATCGAGCGCAAGTCGAGGCATCTTACGGTGCGAAACTTTGATGCTGTTCATGAGGCGCTCAGCATAATTGCTGAGAAATTTCACGTCAGACCACGAAGATAAATTAATAGCTGAACCTTTGATCTCAGTGAAACTGTCACGGTTAGGGAAAAGGTTGTGAACACCATGACTTCATTTAAATTCAAGTCGTAAAAATTCTATATTCGCGTACATATGTCATTCCCAGCATCGGTGAAATCAAAATAGTTCTGGAAACGCAGAGTCTCGTGTAAAAGCAGAGAGTTATTCTGTCTCAAGCCAAGTGTGCTCTGGTACTCTCTTGTCACGAATTTTCCCATAGCAAAGAAAGATGCTTAGTATTCTATTCCCTTACATGTGACTTACTCTAAGATTAGTATCTGTGACCTTCAAAGGTTTAGCAGGACCTCTGTAACATAAAAGAAAAACGAAAAAAATGTGTGTTGTCAAGTGCTTGGGGCACGCGAGTCTGTGTTCATTCTCTTTCCCTCAGTGAAATTATCCAAACTCTCTGCTTTCAGTGCAAAATAACTCGGTGAAGGAGAGTTAGAGGAACTCTAAATTTAATTTAGAGCTGCCTCTCGACGCCTTTGGTGGAGGCTCGCCGCCCATGCCTTTGAATTCAAGCAGGGCGGGCGAGTTGTGATGGGCGAAGAGGGTGAAACAGTAACGAACGGGACGTGGGTGGACGAGGTCTGGTCAAGGGAGGGCGGCCTCGCCAACCTGAATGGTGTGGGTGAGGGGGTGAGCAACAGCACGGAATGGACGAATCTGACGGTGGGTGTGGTGAAAGGCTTCTGCATGTCGATCATCATTGTGTGCGCTGTTCTCGGGAACTTGTTGGTGGTGATCAGTGTGTTTCGCCATCGCAGGCTAAGAGTTATCACTAACTATTTTGTCGTGTCCTTGGCTGTAGCTGACATTCTGGTCGCCCTGATGGCCATGCCCTTCAACGCCAGCGTCGAAATCACAGGCCGCTGGCTCTTCAGCTACCGTATGTGTGATCTGTGGAACTCTTTCGATGTCTACGCTTCTACGGTGTCCATATTACACTTGTGTTGTATAAGTATCGACCGTCATTACGCTATTGTGAGACCTCTCGAGTACCCGATGGTGATGACTGAGGGCCGAGTCGTCATTATGTTGTGCCACGTGTGGCTGGCCCCGTTGGTCATTTCATTCCTGCCCATATTCATGGGGTGGTACACCACAGCCGACCACCTCGAGGAAAGAGCTCTCAGCCCCGAAGTGTGCGAGTTCAAAGTGAACACCACTTATGCTGTGGTCTCATCCTCCATCTCCTTCTGGATGCCCTGCAGCGTGATGGTGTACATGTATTATCGCATTTACCAGGAGGCAGCGCGCCAGGAGCGGATGTTGCACAGGCATTCCCGCCTCTCGAGCGCTTCTCAGGCCTCCCATGCAGCCATGGCTGTGTCAAGCAGTTCCAATGCGACGGCCACAACAACTGTCACTATTGGCAGCAACGGGGTTGGCTCCGATCCCACAGCAAATCACGGCCTAGGCAGCGGAGGCTCAGGTCGCCGCCTGATGGTCCACAGGCCCTCCAGCGACACCCAAGAAGCCACGCCCACCAAGGAGCGCAACCTGATCAAGCTGAAGCGCGAACACAAGGCTGCGCGGACGCTGGGCATCATCATGGGGGCATTCATCGTGTGCTGGCTGCCCTTTTTCACGTGGTACGTCAGCATCACGCTGTGTGGGGAAGCCTGCCACTGCCCCGACATCATCGTGTCCATACTCTTCTGGATTGGATACTTCAACTCGATGCTTAATCCCATCATCTACGCCTACTTCAATCGCGACTTCCGAGAAGCCTTCCGTCGGACTCTGCAGTGCCTGTGTCGCTGCTGGAAGGAAGAGGACCCCTGGAGAAGCCAGATGGGTCCTCCGTACGACTCGGACCTGTGTTTGCAGCACAACGGCCACACCACAGTCATTAAAGCAAAGACAAGACGTTTTAGTACCGAGTGTGGCGTTTAATGATCGGTGGTGTCTCCCCATACAAGGGCTGTTCGAGAAGAAGAAAAAGAAGAAGACGACGATCCCCCCCCCCCCCCCCTCCCCCCGCCCCCTCTTCCCCCGCGTGGATCCGAACTCGGCTGCAATAGCTCTCCAGCAACATTTCCGTCTCTCCCCCTTCTTCCAAAAGATTGCTCTGAACCTTCAATGTACACATCACGATAGAGTCTATTTTGGTAGATGTTTAATCTTAGGGTCGTACATTTACCCTCGAAGTGGTACATACCAAAAGAAAGCTGTATTAGATCTCACGAATACATATGTATATCTGCCTCGTGTTTCAGTAACCGTCCTTGCAAGTGCACCATGAGAAAGGGCGTTGAATTACTTAGGTAATTTCTACAATAACAATTTAGACAACTAAAAAATTGTATAACGCTTCATTTCTTAAATGTCTGTAAGTGGTGGCAGTTGTACGAACCCTTTTGTAACATGAAAGTCTCATATGGAAGTAATATAAAAAGCGAAATGACATAGAAGTCAGATAAACACCCTCTCTCAGACATTAGAGCAATAAATTTTTAGATGATTCTCTTGGCTAAAGAATATTATTTTTCAAGATGTTTATACTAAATACTGACGAGATATATAGTTAACTGGAGTATGCTTCAGTTTATGATTCGTTTCGTATCGAGATCAGGTTGATAACTAGCGATATCCTTGTGCAATACAGTGAAAGGATTTTTCTTCAAGGTTGTTATGTTGATTTTTAGGTGCAACATGACTCAATACGTCCATGCGGTCACTGTCAAACACACACACATACACAAACACTGTATATTCAACATGTATTTACAAGCTCTCTCTCTCTCTCTCTCTCTCTCTCTCTCTCTCTCTCTCTCTCTCTCTCTCTCTCTCTCTCAGCAGACATAAATTGCTTTTGTAATGGCCACAATCACCTCTTAATTTCTCGATTTTTTGACACTGGAAACGATGACCACTTCTAAGGCCTTTGTAAAATTGACAGTTTTGTCCGCAAAGTGTGAAGAAGTTGAGTGAAGTGGTCATTGCTACTATTAAAAATGCCTACATAATTCGGAAGACACGTAAAGCCGTTGGTCCCTTTGCTGAATAACCACTGGTTCCATGCAATGTTAAAACACCATACAATAAAAATACATAATTATATTGTACTTTAGTGTAGAGTGGCAACTGCAATCTCGATTATCCTTATTATTTGCTGCTTTTCAACTCACGCAAAAAGGGAATTTTTTTTTTAATTTCCTGGTCAATAATGGACGGTGTCTCGTCCACTATTTAGGAGTCATTTCCTTCTGCATAATTCTTTGTTAGGCGCTCATTACCCGTGGGACACTGTACATTAGTGTCCTAACCCAGCGGGATGTCCAACAATAGCATATTTATCCTCTTACCACTACCTCACTATCGATGAGCTATGTACACTGAGACTGTCTGACCTGATTTGTGTAGGAATATGAGTTGGTGAAAGTATGAGGAACTCTCTTAAACAAGGCTGTATAGTCATTATTGATTAAACACTTACGCGTTGATCATGGAATTCACTGTTCCCTTATTTTTTTCTCTGGTGCCATCTGCTGTTGTGAGAAACAGCTTATTGGTTGAATTTCGTAAGTACAGCAAGAGACCATATTCACTTTTACACCAAACCAGTCACTCCAACTTATATCTGCTAACTGGCTACACTTCTTTCGTAAAGACTTCAACAGGATGTTTTATTTACCAGAGACCCTCCATTGATTCTGCCACAAGCATTTTCTAAGTCACTGTGTACAACATACATCTATCCCCTTTCTCATATAATATAAAACTGTTTAATGCTGTAGTTTATAAAACCTTGGTCCGTACACACTCTTATTCGTCTAAACTTACACTATATTGTCCCCGATCAGTCTTTCTGTCTTTCGTTTTTTAATGGTATATATATATATATATATATATATATATATATATATATAATATATATATATATATGTTTGTGTGTGTGTGTGTGTGTTTGAGGCGTAAGTATGCGAAATAGTCAGACGGGCAAACAAACGTTTGTATTCTTAGGATGCAAAATATCCAAATAAATATATTTTTTCCGATGGCTCTGTTTTTTGTGTGCAAAAAGATTTACATGCAACATTTAGCTTTCACACCACTCGGGAAAAATCTTGTACCCGTGTCATGATGTCTTGTTAAGAAAAATAGGAGGTAAGATGTAAGAAAGGTGCGCGCGCACACACACATTGTTTTCACATATATAGGTTGCTAAGGACACAAACGAATATTTACGTAGTGGTTATGTTGTGTATGGAAAAAAAATATACCAGCATGATTAGTTTTACAAAGGAAACCTATATGAAGACTGCCGTGATCTTTGGTTTTATCTTCCTCCTTTTCCACAACGTTTGCTCTAGGAAATAAGTTCTTTTTGCCAGCTTAGATTTGCTTTCTAAATACTGGCAGATAAACTTGATTTCTCCTAGGAAGTCACATGTTCCTAAGTGCGCAATCCACTCCAAGTGAATGGACTGTAAGCTTGTGCTTGTATGACGCCCTGAGAAGCATTTATGTTGAATCCTCACATTTTTTTTTTTTCATTCTGTGTGACTGGTGATAATGTTTCTGCCTCCATTGCCCTTATTTCTGTAGTGCTACCTACCATGAGACACAGCGAAGTCTAGTTTATCCAGGTAACTTAACGCCTTCACTTAATATTAACAAAAATGTTTCAGTCTTCCTGGAGAAGGAAGATAACTAATGTTACGGGACATCATGGTCGAATGTCTAACATTCCAGACCTTCATCTTTGATCATGTTTAGTATCCTGTCCGAATGTCTCTGATGGTGTTCCCTGAAATTCCTGCTAAATTATACGACGTCATTATGAGAGTGTTTCGCCAATTCTTGCGAAGCTGTGTCCATTGCAACAGTGCTTCTGCTTCCATTTACTTCGGTTCATTGTTATTGTTAACATTGATAAAACATATATATCTTTATTTCCCCTTCCCTTGTGCAGAATGATTCTAGTTCATATTCTCTTCCGTCTAGGCTTATTCCAGCGCTCGGTTAAACATAATCGAACAGTAAATTCTTAAACCTTGAGAAGTTAACTCATTCTAAGGCAAATGTTCCTTTCAAACAGTTAAGTTTCTTTGCAATACCAAAATGTTAAAAGGAAAGTTAAAAAATTAAATATCTCTACAAGCCGGCAAAACATTCTCAGGATTCTCCTGTAATGTTCTCTAGGTCATTTCTGACTTGAGTCCCTTTTGATCTTTCTTTGTTTTGAACAGGGGATTTTAGAAACACTTTATTTACGAAAGAATATCACTTTATATTTTGTGTTTGCTTGTATATATGTGTGTGTGTGTGTGTGTGTGTGTGTGTGCGCGTGTGTGTGTGTAGGCAAACGCCAGGTGTTAATGATAAAGAAACGATGATCATAAACAGAGTTGGTTGTGCAAGTATGAGCAGTAAATCAAAGACGGAGTGGAAACATGGCCAAAGAGAGGGTTGTTCCAAATGTGTAGGTGAATGTCTTTCAGGTAATTGACGAAGAAGAATGTGCCAAAAATAAAGATACAGAGAAGGAGGCAGGAGCAGGTGGAGAGAAATTGAACAGGTGATGCCTGTAGGTACTTAGGGAGGATGAAATTGAGAGAGGTTGCCGTGATAGAGTATTAGAGAATCGAGTAACACACACACACACACACACACACACACACACACACACACACACACACACACACACACACACACACACACACACACGATATAAAATTTAAATGCAGAATTTGAAAGGGTGCAAGGGAACCTTGTGTAAAGAAAAAATATCCAAGAGAAATGTAATGTCAAGCTCGAATATTTTAAAGGCTATTAAAAAATACTTTTCAAGAAGCAATGGAGATACGTTAAAAGTTCTCCTTGCCAGTTAAATCTTACAACAAATCCAATAAAATCAAAAGTTCCACTAATGAAGACGTTCAAGGTGGTACCCTAAGGTGGTTTCCCCGCTTACTGTGAAATGTATAAACAACGAAATAAGCAGATACCAAAGGCGATTATAATTAAATGTAATAACTAACCAATTAAATTGACTGCAAGAATTACCTACCAGTAACAAAGAGAAGCAAATTTAAGTAAATAGGTTTCCGATTTCAATGAGACACTTCATGCTGTTAGAAATACATATGTGTAATGTTCTTAAAGTCATGAAGATAAAAGCAGTTCAGATATTTTTAAACATCCTCGTGGGGAAGAAATCAAGCGAAATTTTCATTGGGACCTGATGTGATGATAAATATGAAAATCAACTGAATGCCTTTCAGGAAAATGTACATTTTTGGGGGGGAAATGTCGATCGTTGAGACTGAATAGAACCTAGTTGTCATGACCCATCGTATGCTCTGTACATAATTACCGTTGGCAATTTCAAGTTAAGCCACAAATATATAATATTCATGGTACTATACCTCAGGAATAACTTACACCTAAGGGGAATTATAATTGACATGTGCTTCATCGCCAGTGGGATTCAAACTACTTTGTGGATGGCTCAGTAGTCAAAGTCCCTATCCACCATTGCTTGTAAACCAGGCAGCAGTTCGAATCCCAGTGGTAACGAAACACTTCTCAGTCACAATTTCCCTTGGGTGTAAGTAATTCTTGAGGTTAATGAAGTGGTTATGAAGCAGTATTTGTAAGTTAATAATTGTGAACAAAACAAATTTTGCAGTGTATGTGACACACACACACACACACACACACACACACACACACACACACACACACACACACACACACACATTAGAACCCCTGTAAAAAAAAAAGCTTAAAACTACCGCGAATACGCGAGTCCACGAATGTCGAGAACACAAATACGGGGCTCCACTGATATATACAGTATAAATATGTGTGTATGTGTGTATATATATATTATATATATATATATATATATATATATATATATATATATATATTATATATTATAATACTAATATATTACAAGAAACGAAATAGCATTCAGCAAAATAAGTCGCGTCAATACCTCAACTGCTTGTCGAGATTTTCTAAGCGACTTCTGTTAGTAGATAGAGAGACTCGCTCACATTGCAACCTCAAAGGAAAATTGAAAACGTAAGCATGGTTATGACATTGGTTTATGCTATGAACGAAGCCAGTCAGTTAAAATGGCAGACATTTATTTCATTTAAATTGGCAGACATTAATTTGTCATCCACTGAAGTTCATTCTACAGCCGTACGGAGAATGTAACGCAAATACAAAGTACAATATTATGTTGCGTACAATAGATTAGGTTGAATGTAGCACAGACCTTGAATAGAGGACAAAGGAAGAATGGGTTTAATTTATATGAATTCTGGATTATGAACAAAGAAAAGACAATGAAGGTCTGGACATGGAGATGTATCCAACAGCTTAGATTCTCGGCATACGGGTGCTGTAGTTCATGGTATTTTGAGGATGTAAGGCATCAATGAGCAGAACAGAGAAACGAATAAAACAAACTGCGGTAGTATCAGTCTGAGCCTCTACAAGACATCATGACTTCCTTAAGATGAAAATCTACAGTTAAAGAATATAAAAAATAAGAAGGAATCAAAGATGAGTGTGCGATTGAGAACATATTTAGCTGGATTAATAATATCAGAACTAAAAAAAGCCATGAGAAACAAGCAGCATGAACGTTCACATCAAGAAAAACTAGTAAGATTTTGTAAGGTAAGTAAAGGATACGACAAGAGGAGTTCTGTATTAGTTAAAGCCATTCTTGTTATGGAAAAACATTTGGCACTGGAAATGAATGAATGTGATGACAAAGCTTTTGAGATAGGAAGGAATAAGTCAAATTGAAAATTAAGAAGTAGACAGCTGATATTTTAAAGTGGAATGCAATATGCATTAAAAAGAAATACAGGAAATGTAACTTGATGCATGAGATACTGAGGAAATTATTATGAATTTCAGAGAAAGCAGAAAGATGTAAGCTGGAAACATGACTGGAGAGGTGGTAGCTGATTCTGCAAGCATCAGTAGGTCATTAATGCAAGAGGGATTGTTTAAGGTGGAAGCAGATGGAGGATTGGGGTGACCTGCATTATTCTATAGAGAGAATGAATTTAATATTCAGATAATGTTTAATTGTAATCTAAAAAGTGGATGAAATACCAAGCACAAAATTGCAAACAAAGAGGCCCATGGCAAAAATTAAATATCTGGGACAAAGATACAAAAAAAGTTATTTCACAAGCAAATTGATAGGCCTTCATATAAGCATGAGTGATGTTGGCTGAAGAAATATACTACACAGGTGATGACAGTATTACAAGAAAGTATGGGAGAAATCCCTCTGAAAGGTATTAGCAAAAACAATGTTTTGATATACTACCAATTTAAAGTCTAGTTCATAGTAACTAGATAATGCTTGTGTTAATCACATCAGCTTCACTTCACTATGAAAGTATGTATAGTAGTATGAAAAGGAAGTGGAAATGACTGTTTCAAACATAAGGACAGAGCATTCTCACTTCATGCATAAGCACTTGACGAGTAATGATCCACAACCCTGTTGATATGATAGTCTGATCCCTTTGACTATGAAGCACACTAGCTGCATGAAAGTGCTGGTGAAGGAAGTAAGTTTTGTACTACTAAGAGGTCCACAAAAAATAAAAACCAAAAAGAGTGTAACACCCATGCAATTTTTTTTTTCTTGGAAACAAAGGGAAATAAAAGTAACAAATGTTTTGGATGACCAGAGAAGAGCAACTGCTATTTTAAAATTAATGCAAACTTCGTCTACCAGAAATAAAGTGCAATTGCAGAACAGAAACAAGAAATAATGAGCAAGAGAAGACTGCAGCAGGGGGAAAAAATCCTGTTTCGGCACATTTTATATTATCAATAGTACTACTGATAACTTTGGTAAAGCAGAATCAAGATGCTACCGCTTTATGAACGAGCAACTGTAATTCCAAAGGCACATGCCCCTAAGGTGTTAGTAAAACTTCTCTGTTGAAGTATAACTTTGAAAGGATGAGTGAACTGCATATCTTCTAAGAAACCACCACTTTGAGGGTGTAGTGGCTCGAAAGAATTTAAGCATGTGATATTAATACTGGCACATCTGTAGGTACAGGGAGAGACAAATGCTGCCAAGTTTTTTGGTAACATTTGATGATATATTCTCAGTGTTGTGAATTAAAGGAAAAATAAAAATTGGTCCCGAAGGTAATGCTATATGCATTGAATCATTCAATAGGAATTTCTGTAATCTGATCATTAAGGTTGTTTTCGTTTTCTGAAAGTTGCTCACAGATCCAATCTAATTTCTAAGACTTGTTTTTTTGACAAAAGGCCAAACAGAAATCTAGTTAGGAAGGTATATTTATTCAAAGGATGTTGCATGAAAATTTGTAACCAGTCAAACTGAGATCATTACGGATTCCCAAAACAAATCACAGAATTTTCCTCTGGGAACTTGGAAACAGGTTTAAGTCCAGAATGGCAAAGTTTATTTTAATCCTGCCACTGTCACGGATGACCGTAAGGCTCTAATGTACGTTTAAAATTTGTAACTTTAAGTTCTTGTAGACTGTATGCTAAATCTCACTCACAGTTTTATAGTGACACGCAGCAAGGAGCTGTGTTGATGATGTTTTTGTGAGCCTAGACGTGCAAGAAGTCACATAAATTCTTGTTCCACCAAAGGTATAGGGACTCCAGTAAAATGCAGGGAGGAAAAAAGCACCAACTCAAACTAAAAAATAAAAAAGTGAACTCTGTAATATACACAAGAATTCCAATCACTATAAATCAAGCAAGATGAAAAAAAAGGGGGAAAGAGAATTATATAGGGGTAAAGGCAATTGCTGAGAGATACAGTTATTGCTATTAACCAGTGACAAAGAAAATAAAAAACCAGGAATTGAAGAAGACTGATGGATTTTGTATTCAACTTTAATATGAACGAATAAATGAAGGGAAGGAGAGAGAGAGAGAGAGAGAGAGAGAGAGACGTAACAAGAATTATCTACTGTTTACTATGTGCATTCCACAGTTTTGTAACTGTTTTGACTATCAAGGATCTAATTAGCAGCCAAAGTTCTCAGTGATTTGTATCTCAGTATAAAATATGAAAAATTAAATTTCAGTCCTTCAATTATATGGTTTCTCCTTATCCGAAATTTTTACATTATCAGAGGGTCCCAGTACCATATTGAATAAATACACACACATGTAGTATATATATGCAATTTCATATTAAAAAAAATTAGAAACTGTGCTTGGATGGTTGGCAAAGCTGTGCAAAAGAAAAAAAAAAAAAACATTGGTAATGCTGCTTATAGGCATGCAAAGGCTGAGAAGGGGTTATTGTGGGTGTGGTAGACAAGGGAAAGGGGTTTTTCTTCCTTTCTTTTTTTTGGAGGGTGGGCTGGCCAGATGATTAAGGAGGAATAGGTGGGCATTTGACTTCTGGAGTTTTCGTGATTGCTATCAGCTTTGAAGCATTACGTCCCTTGACACGTCACTAATTTTATTGCTTTTATAATTGGCCGAGATATTTTACATCATGATGCAATAACTTATAGGGTAGGAGTGTTGATAGGCAAGCACATTTATTTTTTAGACTTTTGCGCTATTGGCAGAAATGCATATGTTATTTCACTTCATTGTAGTTTTTGATTTTGAATGGCTGACTGAGTGTTTCGTAATAACTATCATACAAATTTCCTTCTCTACGTAACTGGCTACACACAGAGTATTAATGCACTTTGTAACAAAGCTTGAGTCTCTTCTTAGTCCAGTTTTACATAATTTTTCAGTTTTGAACTTCTGAACAGTTGTTGATCGTGTCATGATCCTTTCACCTCAACACGTTGCTTTTGTTGTGTTGCCTACAGAGTTGCATGTGGAGTTGTGGTGTCTGCTGTATATGGCTGTACCACTTTCCAAGCTGGAAATCGTCAAGATCAAGGCTGGTTGCTCAAGGGCATGTATCATGGAGTATGATGCAATTGCTGGGTTCACCCTGCAGACTAACATGTAAATGTATCATCAAACCATGGCTGGTCATTTTTCCTGAATTTGATGGCATTTTAGGGAGATACCTTATTAAACAAATTAAGCCGTCAGCATTTCATTTAACTTTGTCTTGGAATCAGGATCTAATACAGCATCTAATATAGGTGCCTGAGGAGCTTGTGGTGCTATCCCAGTTGGTTCTAGGTTTCAGTCTGAATGTGAGGTCTAATCTATTAGCAGAAATATGCCCTAGGTTTTGAGAGCACTCATTGAGGAAATCTTAAAGCATGTGCTTTTGTGATTTGCCAGTGTGATCTCCAGGATACCGCAAAAGTGGAATATTTCTTTCACAGAGTAAAAGATTTTCTGATGGCAGCATTTTAACCCTTTGAACATCCAGCAAAGATATGGCGCATAAGTTTCCCCTTATTGGGATGGATGACAGTCCAAATTATCCTTCATAGCCGAAGGGTACTCGGGTACTTGGCTGCTAGAAAGCTAGTGCACCAGACTATTTCCCTTGACGTTTTTACCCGCCTAGTTTAGTTATGATGTCATGTGTTATAAGTGTGTGATGCATGTCAAAACATGGAAGCTTCCATAATACATTACAAGATATCAACTTGGCATTTAAAGGTTAACATCTACGATCACTTATCATCCCATCATGGCCAGACAATTTTATGTCCCTTAGCATTTTGTTACATAAAATTTACAAATGATATGCATAAAACATTTGGAATGAAATTTATCATAGTTTCCCATGGCTTAAACAAAGTTACCTAATCTATATCCAAAATCAGTTGAATGTACAAAAATTATTTGTTGGATAAGTATAACTTTTATTCACAACTAACAAAGCACAATAAACTTAAGTACAGAGTTTTCAAAATGGCACTAAAATAAGGATTTAGACCAAGCATTGAGCATCGGGACTGATGAGGTCAGTTACACTATAAAAAGTATAGGGTGAAAATTAAGATGGAAGGGAGAATATGGAACAAATGTATGGTGAAGTGCACTGATGGAACTCTTAAGGAGGAAATTTAATCAAGAGTAGTGTAAAAGCTTTTTACCACTGAAAAATTTCAACATTACTTCACATTAGGTGATTATTTCAAATAAGGTGGTTTCAACCAACCATAAATGTTCTTTGATTTGTCCAAGACATTTTGGAGATCCGTTGAGCAGTCACTCCAGCCGACATTGTTGACTGGGCACTGCTTAAAGGGTATCACCACTATCCCTGTGCAACAGTTGTGAGGATGTGGAGTGGCAAGGAAGGCATTACCATGCAGTTCTTTGAGGGTGGAAATTGCTTGAGCCTGAGCCTCTGTGTTCACCATAACAAGAAATGGGTGTTTGCGTCTTGTTAGGAATTTTACCATTCCTACCTGTCTCTGTAGGCATTTTTGAGTGTAGTGTCTTGTCCGTGTAAGTGGTAGTCAAGGGGATGATGAAGTACTTGTCCCACTTCTGGGGTCCAAAGAGGGTAGACATAAAAGAGCTGGGTGGGTACTGGACGACATCTTAAGGTGGGTAGAAAAGGATGGAGTTGGAACCTTAAGAAAATATTTTTGAGGAAGAGGTGCCAAAGTGGCCCATTGTTTCATGGTAGAACACTGTGGCTCTCATAAGGTTGTAGGTGAACTAGTGGAAAGGGATGGTGGGGCATCAACCTGAAGTTGGCCTTCTACCTCACAGTATGGACACTCGCACCAAAGGGGTAAAGGGCGATAGAGGAAGGGGATTGACAGGATAGTGAGAAAGAAAAGTGATAAAACCAAGCCTAAATTAAATTGGTTGAGCATAGGACCAAAGGCCATTGCAAAAACTTAATGAGATGGAAAAGCTTAGAAAAGTTAAGTAAAATACTGAAAAGTAAATCTTCAAAAAACCGTAACATGATCCCAGCATGTTTAATTTGCCTTTTCATAAAATTCCCTCCCCTTTTAACAAAATAATTAAAAATGTGGGTTTTATATTATTCAGGACTTTTATAAATATTACAAGCCTGTCATAAACTAGGTGATCACTTCACGCCTGTCATAAACTAGGTGATCACTTCACCTATGGTTCAGATGGCTTTGCTTAATATTATTATTATATACTATTCAATGAATGATAAGAAAAAGTCATTGCCCAAGACAGTTAAACAATAGACAACCACATGGTATAAAATAGATTTGATATTCATAGGGTATTAGAACAGTTTAAAGGAAAAGAAAAACAATTATACAACATTTAATTTTAATGGCATTCTGACGAGTTTTAGGCTAAAATACACCAACTGAAACTTTATTTTCAATTGTTAATACTGTCAATATTTCTGCCAAGCTACCAAAGGACTGATAGCTAACTCCAGTTTGCACTGGTAACACAATCTCATACATGATTCCTTATGTAGGATTTCAACATCTACAACCTCGACACCTTGCTTGTTTCAGGTGTATGAATCATGTCCATTGCAGTACACTGAATCCTTCTGGTCTTCTGAAGCCTAGCGTTGTACATCTCAATCTTCCACAACTTGTCCATACGCATAAATCTCGATCTTCCACGGCTTATCCATACGCACAACATATTTACAACTTCTAATACAATTAGAACTCAAATGCCCTTAGCACAGCACAATATGCAGCAATAATATGCACTTTTGACTTTTTCCAAAACCACTACAACACTCCACTCTACTATCACTCCAAGTCTTTTCAGTGGATTTGCAATGAACTGCACAATGTAACATTTAATTAATTAGTTGCACTGAATGTCTGCAGCACAAGTTATGAAAAGGAGTTTCTGTTGAGCTCCATAAACCTTGTCCTTCTTGAGACCTTGGCATTTCAAAGCCTCAGGTGCATTCATAAACAATCGTAATATATGATGATCTTAGAACACTTATGACAAGAGTCAAGACTACTGACAAAAGGAACATTGAATCATTTCAAGACATTTTGTACAGCAATGACATATCTAGACATTTAATTACATCCTAATGACACACCACCACTTTCCCTGAGCAATAACTGACAAAGGCCTAGCAAGGTGATGCTCATGTGGGGGTATTTAAGCAACAACTTAACTAGGCCAAGTTAAATGCTCAGGGACATACGTACTAAATTAACATTTTTCATTAAATGTAATATATCTAGATTTTTATGTAGCATCTGGAACATCCAGACAACATTTACTTCACAAAATATAGTTTACAACAAAGTTCTCAAGGACTGGGGATTCTACTATCCTAGTGGGAACGAAAATCAAAACAAGATCAAAGAAAACAAGTTGCTTTACTTGAAGATCTCCTCCTTTAGTCTCACTTCCAAAGAAAACAACTTGCTTTATTTGAAGATCTCCTCCTTTGGTCTCACTTCCTTCCAGCCTTACGGGGGATATGATGCTGGAAGGCAGTGAGGAGTGAGGATAACAGAGGGAGGTGCAAATAATGTCTATACTCCTGAAAAAAGAAAAAGCCTTATCCACAACTGGGATAACTTTAAAAATTATTGATAGGTCTGTAATCTTCTTGGCCTTAAAAAGCCAGTATTAAATTCCAGTGCATATGACTTTTTATCGACACAATGAGATCTGATACAACTGCATGTTTGAATCTATAAGTACTACTTCTTTTTGGTCATAACTTTGCAGTATTTAATTGAATTTCCTCCAATATCATACATCAAAGTACATTAATATTACCTAATTTTCAGTTGAAAAAAAATACATGAATATACTTTTTTCCATTTCATTACATACCAATGGTCACACAATAATTAACAAATGAAAAGATACTGGCACTATAACAAAAAGGGCAAAAAAACAACCAATTTGCGAGTTATCAACGAAGAGGCAGATTCCAATTTAGGAATTATATTCGAATAATGCTATCCATTCAAAATTATGCTGCTTCTTGTCAATAACTTCACACACACACACATGTACAGTATGAAAAGTATTATATAATATATATGCATACAATTAAATTAATATGCAAACATGTTAATACACATACACAGACCAATGGCTAAATTTTCATCACACTTATTTGGAAGTTGGTTACATAGGTGTTTGTACATGGATGCCTGCAGTCTACATTACAAATGTATGACCTGTGTAATACATGCTTTGTACCATGTACAAACTCTTAATGTGTATATGCATATATATAAATATAAACACTGTATATTTTAATACTGATACATGTCTGTATTTCACTAACAGTAAATTACTGGATGTGTCAAAGCATATCCGCAAGCCCCTCACACCTACTCAAGGGGGGAGTCGTGAGGGTGCAGGGGTCCTGTTTTAAAATCGGGCATGGACTTCAACACAGCAAAGGATAGGTGTTTCAGTCATTTGAGTTATGGTGCCAGGAATGAACTTCATTACATTCACAAAACTTCCTTCATGTAGCTTATGGAAGATTTTGCACTTTCAAAATATCCTAATACAATAAGTGCACTGCAGCATTAAGACGTAAGCCTTGGAGACTGCAGAAGCATTTGTAAATAAATTCTTTTTAATTAAAATTAAATCTGAATTTGAGCACTTATTCATATGCCCTACAAGGCATTTTGTTTGTGCTTCTATTTTGAGCATAGAAAGCCTCTACCTTGTTATTCCTCCATTATATCTGCAAAATCAATTGAAAAACATCCATGGTGCTAAATTGAATAGAGGATGTATGTCCACAAACGAGTGCTAATGATGACAATAATAAAGGTGACATGGAAAACGAATGTCTACAACTTCCATGTTTCTTTGGTACATATTGAAAGATTTGGGTTACAAACTTAATTTAAAGCTTAAGTTAATATCAACGTATATAAACTTTTTTTTTAAGTAACACTACACTTGATCAACATATAGCTGAAACATAAGACAACATTTAGTATTTACCTCTACAAATACAATACAAATCTTACGATAGTTACTGAAGTCTTACTCAAACATAAGGGAATGAATGGCTCCATGATCATGACTTCTTACAACAATAAAAGTAAAAATAATAATTACAATACGTTGTGTTGTAAATTATTTTTGCATCAGCTGCATTTAGTTTATAATATATTTATCAGTCTTCCTACTCAATATTTTATCACTGATACTTTGGTCTTCAAGTAACTCCGCAATATAAATTTCTTCATCATTGGGAAAGGATGAAAGTACTGTAATGATTCCTTTAATAGACATTAGGAACAAAATTTCATGCTGGCAAGATCCAGATGGAAGGCACAGGTCTCCAGAGTATGATCACATACGGTGGTGTTGTGAACTGATCAAGGGAGTCAGGTTTTGTTGCTTTTACACAATGAGGTACCATTCTGTTGGTCTAAAATATACATGCAGTTTTTATGCCATCAGATTGGTTAAAAATTGACAGTTTGTCATTCTGAGTGTCATACAGTTGTCAGGTTTGTGTATGTCATCACATGACTTGTGCCTGTTTTAAAGTGACTTTCTCTGCTTGTAGGGATCCCTTCCTAGGCATGTTACTTGTTTTCTCTCCTAGGTGCATGATCTTGTTAGGACAGCATGTAAATACTTATAAGGAAACATTTCCTGCAATACTTAAGTCAGATTTCTACTTCGGGACAGTTTCTATAATATCTGTATTCATCTTGCATTGGGCATTGCCGATGTTGTGAAAATGGAGTCATGAGTGATGATGGTGGTGTACACAATTCTCATGCAATTACTGATGGCCATTTTTTGGAAGTGGCAGATCCACTCTACCAGATGCAATGTTGTCATCCCACTATAAGAGCAGGGCATCCACACTCATGGCATTTGCTTTGGTAGACTTTTATTATTTATTTTTAACGATTCCTAGAGGAGTGGGCAGGGTTACCTTTCATGTTTTATCTGTTATTCATTTAGTTTGGTAATAAATTAGATATAAGTGTTCTGTTGATTGCTAGTCAACCCAGACCTCTGAAGTCAGGGATACATTGTTTGTGATATTTTCTTGAGCTTTTCAATTCTCCAAGTAATTACTAAACATTCTGTCTTCATAGTAGAGGCTGAGTGTGGCCTCCCTGAATGTTGGTTGGTGCTGTTGACTGCTGTACCCACAAAGCAACTTACCAAGCTGAGCAGATAAATGAGGTCCTTACACCTAATGTTCATCACAATACAATGGTGATAAGCAGCAAGACCCAACACCCTTTATCAGCCTTCAAAGCAATACTTCAATGTGATCATAATCAAGAGAGCCTGACAAACATAATTTACTAGATGCCGTAGGAGGAACTACTATCTTAAAAGTCTTACTGATGACCCACCCTTTCCACCTGGATCTCTCCCTTCCCAAAATTTTTGTACCTCCTGATTTCCTTGTTGAAGGAATCCTTAGAGCACTTGTACCCTTCCTTGGGGATGAAGAAATGAATATTGGCCAGTTACAGTTGCACACCAGAGTAACAGCATGAATATTAATTAGAAAGTGTGAAAAAATATATCATAACTAAATTCAGCTGAAGAAGCGATAATTTTCACCCATATGTTCAAACGAGGGTCTCCTTTCAATCAATAATAATAAGAAGAATTCGCTAAAAGAAATCTTGATATCTGAAGCAAAAAACATTAAAGATGCACTACACAGATTGCTATGTTATCAACATACGCTTTTCCCATAAAACCAAAAATTGTGATGTTTGTGTGCACATTTATGTGCATTTACATATACATACAAACAGACTTACAGACAGATATATAGACACCCCAATAAAAATATAATGGTTTTCATATTGTTTCTGATTGTGAATATCTTGAGTGAAATTAATGCCTACTCTTTTTATATTCCCTACCAATAAGTGATATTCATCATTCCATAAAGCATACACTACTATGTGAACTTTTCTGGTATTATATTGTCATAAAAAGTTTAGCAAACAATTAAATAAATAGTGTGAAACAAAGCTAAAAATAAATGATATGGGAAAACAAAGTAGGAAGAGAACAGAGATGCATCAAGATCAGTAACCCAAGCTAAGGACGAGGTAAACAAATTATTACAAACATTTGAAACCATAACTTATGACCTGGCTGTGGCTAAGACCTTGTCAAGCTCACAAGCTCAAAAAGGTTGCATCAACTGTAATACCTGTATTTGTTTAGCTATCTTGGTGCCCATTTTTATGGACACAAACTAGACAACTGATCAACACTTTTCAATCAACTGAAAAAATATTGCAGAAATAACATTGGCAGTATTTATATACATACATGTTACTCAGACAATATATACTGGACAGTTTGCCTAATGGACAACAATCTCACTAAACCCGTGCAAAAATTAAGTTGCCATGCTCTGAAAACCTTCTTTGAACTTTTATTACGAATCAGTAGATCAACAGTGGTGATAATTTGGTTTTGTTTGATCTAATAATACATTTGAATCAGTAATTTTAACTTGAATAGAATATTTTTTTTTAATAAACTTCTTGTACCTCCTTAATACAGATTTATTATGCATCTCATCGATAAATTCTGTAAGATCCCATATGATCAGGGTAATAGCAAAAGAATTACGGAAATTAACAATGCAACCCTTAGCCGATTTTTGCACCCATCAATCTTTAATACTTTCATTACAACATGAAGATGAACAGATGATCTGAATGGTGAGGCTGAGCTTGACAATGGTACAAGTCCAAAGTTCTGCTAATGGTATGTTCACAATATTTTGTGTATCTGTGCTTGATGTCTGTTCAATACATATACTGTTCACATATTTTCTCTGTTCTCCTATTCTGCTTTACAAGTCTTTACTTGCTTCGTAACTTTTATTCTTCACTCAAATTTCTATATTTACTTAATCTCTCCCTTTTTCACTTATACATTAGTTTACCCTAGCCTAGTCCATTTGATTTTTTTCACAACTCTGATATCTAGGTTATTCTGCTCTTTCACTCAGTGCTTTCTTCTTTTACATGCTTTAATTCTTCATATATACAAAGTAACTTACTGATATAAAATGTACACTGTGGGAGTCCCTGTATAAATATTGAATAATAAACATGTTCAAAAATATAAATGTACAGAACACATATATTGTACAACAAATCTGTATCTAGATTACCAATGCACACTACTCGACAGAAAGAAAAGATCAGCCATGGGTTATACTTGTAGAATATCACTTGGATTCAGTAACAATACTTCTCAAATATTATTCATAGCTGTTTTATGAAGAAATAAAACACTGCATTCAACTCAGTGACAGTACCACAAGGCATACTGATATTACTGAACATGAAAACGAGATTACAAATTTGGATGAGAGTAAAGTAAAAGAGGACAGATAAATCACCTGGCAAACATATATGCCAGAACATAGCCTGGGATTGTGTGGATGGTATAGGATTAACATAATTACTATTATTATCTCACAAAGAAGTCCTTCAACAAGTCTAATTGTATGCAATTTTCCACAGAACAAAATAAATGCAACTGTAGGCTACGTAATTTAAAATTTCTTTATCCATTACACCACTTGTATGTTTGTAGTTCAATACTATGTGAAATTGACCTTATAGTACATAGTTCCTCAGCCTTACTAGTTAACTTAAATTTATATGAAAAGAAAGCCTTAATTTTTATTTATTTACTCCTAGAGGAACTGAAAGATAATCCTTAAAAACTGACACGTTTAAATTTAAGAAACAGAAGGGAATAGCAGTAGCCTCAATGGCACTAAGAAGTATTTAACTTTATGAAATTTTCTTTGTCGTCTTCAAGAAATAATACACATTTACACCAGAAAACTTGAGACAATCAGTTTTTTTTATCAGTACATGACTAGCTTGAAAAAAATCCCAAGGGGTTTTCAGCAAAAAAAAAAAAAAAAAAAAAAAAAAAAAAAACTTTACATCTGCCACTTTAAACTCATTCAATAAATTTCAACAGCTCCTTCAGCAAAGACCTGACTTGATACAACTAACAGAAAGTTTACCCATATTTATATATGACAATGATTCATATACACATGAATGATAGTAAATTCACCAATTGTTTCTGTACCGAATATATGATACAGACCTTAAACTCTTTTGTAATGTAGTATATCTAATTTTCCTATAAATTCTATGAGGCTACATTTAAGTGACCATTCGTAGGTATATGCTACATACACATATGATGAAGTCAAAGTGAACACAGTCTTTATAATGCCCTGTGTGCTGTTATATGTTGTGCAATAAGTAGCAGCTATAAGGTTGCTAAAATTAGTAATAATAATAACAATGTAACACAAATGTTAAGAATTCATACTGTATCTTTGGCAAAAGAAAATGTAAGATTAAAACTGACTTAGCAATCACCTGCTTTGAAACAAGTATTCATGAAACAAGTATTATAAAATTATATGTCACACAGTATCCAATAGCCTATTAGTGTAAATCCACTATCACAAGTTAGTGCAATTACAGTAGATGTATGTTCGTCTAGTTTTTCCTTATGCCAATATTCCTGCAAAAGTGGGTTAAAATCTTTACAAATAAAGCCGAACCCTACTACAATGTTATATTGTAAGGAAACAATGTTGCCATTAGAATTTCTTATAGTAATTACAATTTCTTTTTTCTGCCAAACAAACTGCCTCTCAAATCCAGTCACCTTACAAAATGAAATTGTAAAAAAAAAAACTAATTAGTAGTTACAACTGCAGTTAATTCACCATATTCATATACTTAGTCCTACCCTTCTAAAATTCAGCTACAGAAAAGCTTACACACTTCCATGTTCACTGATTTCTCTGTAAATTCTTTTTATACAACATATTTTTCACTCATTTATGTTTTGTTCTCAGATCCTAACAAAGATGAAGGCAAAAACTACAGTACCTGTCCTGTATCCCTCTGCATATAAATATTACTACACACAGATGTAGTATAGACTTAATTTACAAAGAACGATGCCACTGCAAGAAGAAATGATGGAATATATTTGTATGACAGCACTTAAAGAGGTAGTCTAATAAGTGATGATGGAAATATTTGGAGCACTGAACAGTATTCTGTACCACCATCTACTAATGGTCACTGAAATTTTAGAGGCTCTAGGCTTGAATCCCTTTAGAAATTTTAAAGAAGCTCTAGGCTTGAATCCATTTTGGTGTGAAGTCTCTATTTATATAAGAAACCAAAAAACTGTGTAAAAATAATAGTGTATAATGTTAGGTAAATTGTGTATATTTGGCTTATATATTTGAACAAAATATGCCATGTTCACTTGTTTCCCTATGTCTACATACCTGTCCATAGTTACACAAATGTACTTATTTCATTTCCAAAATCACTATCAAACTAAGTATCAGTTAGTTCATTGGTTGTGGGAGCCTGCACTTAAAACAATAATAAACATATATAAAAATAAATAAATTTTAAAAAGGAGCCTCTTACATAAGCAAGCATTTAGTAGTCTTGACTTTGTGCTTCTTGGGGCCATCAATTAGTTGGGAGTTACAGATGATACGGACAACCTGTGGAAAACAGACATTGTGAATCAAAAGTGAGAGGAATATTAAAACACAATGCAAAGTTTAAATATTATGGAAACATTGGAAAAATAAATTTCAAATAATTATTTACCGGTATGGATGTATGGAGTTTGAGCTTTAGGTCAAAGATTAGGATGGCTATTTAAAAGGTTAATTATTAAGTGAAAATTAATTTATAAGTTTGCATATGAAATGCTCCTTTGACAAATTCTATACTTTAAAAATACCAGCCATCATCTTACTGGAGTTCTTCAAGTATTTTGAATGCTAACCTAGTTAAGAACTTGGTGTATGAGAAATGACAAATTTTTAATCAATTTGTATTTTTCATAGCTAACAAAACTAAGGTCTTAACAATAGGATAATCTTCTAGTGCCAGCTGGAAACCGGTTAAAATCAATCAAAGATTGTAAAGCAAGGACTCTGTGGCATCTGACAACTCGTGCATGTACGAGGTGGATGTTGGTCACTGACCACGCTTAGAACCTTGTGACACATCAGTCTTTCTTCCAACCCAGGATATGAGAGCAACGACAAGCCTTGGGTGCCGGAGGAGCATAAACTTCCTAGAGGCAGTCGGAAGAAAAACACTCTGGGCTATCGCAACGACTGCAAGAAGGGCGTGGTTCTCTAGGTTTCTTAGTAGGAAACACAGCATCCAAAGCGCCTCTCTTCAACGGTCAAGACTTGCTCTCCAAATGCCACTGGCGTCTTGGAGAGGAGTCATCTGAACTCAACAATTTATGCACATCCAAGGAGAGACCTTTCCAACGGCTCTCTGTTTCAACCAGGGAAGCGACCACAGGTTGAACTGAGGGGACGACTGCTCGTGGGCAGACCCTACCGACCTCCCCTGGGCTACCAGTTTGACTCTTTCCGTGCACTGGAGAGTGTGACAGTGACCTTTGCCCTGGAGCATTGGTGGGATGAACAGCCACCTCCTCCACTGACACAACACTTACCACTTTTCACCTTGTCCATAACGACCTTCACAGATGCACCAAGCTGCTCCATAGTCTACTAACAGAACAAAATGCATATCAATCTTTTCCTCTAGACAGGTGATGGGGTTGGGATCGGAAGTGCAGAATCCTGCAAACGGAGGTGGCGGCGTAGCAAGAGGAGCCAAAGATATAACAGGAATACTTAGATGTGAATTAAATTTAGAAGAATACTGGCTATCTGATTTTGAACTGGCCCTAATCAAAGCCTTTCTCTTCCTGTCTATCTCTAATTTCTTTTAATGAGATTCCAAACTCCTCCACTTCCTTTTGTCCCAATCAACATATTCATTGCATGTATTATCAAATTATATTTGCCCTCTACAATTAGTACACAAAGTGTGATTATCATACGATTTCTTGGTTAGCCTAGTCTTGCAACCTCTAGCACAATACCTAGAGCTAGCAGAACCTGTGTTCAACATTGTCGAAAACACTAAGACCTGACAGCTAACAGGGGGGGAAAGCTAGTTCTTATCACAGAACTTAAACGCTATCCAAATGATCTGCCAAGACGGCTAATACAAGAATAGAATATTTCACCAATTGTGATTACAAAAAGGAAAATCCAAAAAAATTTCAGGAACAACTGCAACTAACAACCATAGCCATCAGCTGGCAGAAACAAACTGAGCTCTTTGCCGATTTGTTCCTCTCTCTTGTGGGTGGGGCACTGTTACCTAATCAAGGCAAATAAATACTTAGCGCGGCCTGCGAATTTTGGTATTTTAACTGCCAGCGAGTGAAACTCTTAGTTATATAATTACTTGGGAAGTTGTATAATTAAAACTGCTATGTCCATAACTAGTCAGTGTGTGCTTGGCTACAGACAAATTTCTGTTTTCACAATACCTCAACGAATAAAATTAGCCATACATACATTATTTTAAAAGGTGAGCATCTGTACTACACTTTTTAAGATGTGTAATGTAATGTTCAAAAGAATCTAGCAATTATACTTTCCTGTTATGTATTCACTTATATTAAAAATGTTTCAGCAACAGAACCATGCAAAGAGCAAACATATTGTTTGAAATTTTTTTGTGCAACTTATTTTGTTAACATTAAAAGTTGTATACCAAGTCTTTAAAAAAAATAACTGTGCTTGAAAATTTTCCCACAAATTTATGTCTTTCTAGTATTTCAGGCACTTTTTAAATGAAATCAATGTATTATATATACCAAATTTGTAACTAATTAGTATTTTTCATAACTAACAAACCTAAGGTCTTAACATTAGGATTTACTAGCACCAAGCTGGAAACCGGTAGAATTAAAATTACAATTGTGAGATCCAGGGACTATTGGCATCTATACCAGGTCACGGGGCATGTATACCCAGAATGCCCTCGGCGTCCTGTGACCCACCAGTTATATTTCTAACCCAGTTTAGACTGCTAGAGGGGTGGTTTGAGGTGGGCCTTTACCTGTTAAGACCTCAGGTTAGTTAGTTATGAAAAATACAAATTAGTTACAAATTTGGTATTTGTTCATATACGGAACAAACCTTCGGTCTTAACATTAGGATAGACTTACTTATTGGAGGGAGGTAAGTCTCTACAACTGACTGGGAGTTTGCAACCTTATCCATTTCCGAATACATTATGAGAATTCCAAGAGAATGGACAATGAACCTAGAACCAAAGATATAAGTGAATCTATTGGTTTCCCTCACTGGGAGCTGATACCATTCTATGGTTTAGCCCAGGGATGTCCAACCTTTTAATTTAATGGGCCACATTGCAAACTTAAATATTTAACTGGGCCGCAAAATCCCAGAATATCTGAATACATTTTAATGAAAAATGACAATATAAAACAAAACCATGTGAATACACTTTATTACAACATTGTAAATATTGTAATGTTTATATGTAGCTATACATAGAAAAAACCCATTAAATTTAATAAACCAATATTAATTCAATGAGACTTTTGACTTTGTCTTCCAGAATTTAATGAAAAATGACAATATAAAACAAAACCATGTGAATACACTTTATTACAACATTGTAAGTATTGTAATGTTTATATGTAGCTATACATAGAAAATAACCCATTAAATTTAATTAACCAATATTAATTCAATGAGACTTTTGACTTTGTCTTCCAGAATTTAATGAAAAAAGACTATATAAAACAAAACCATGTGAATACACTTTATTACAACATTGTAAATATTGTAATGTTTATATGTAGCTATACATATAAAATAACCCATTAAATTTAATTAACCAATATTAATTCAATGAGACTTTTGACTTTGTCTTCCAACCATAATGTTTTCAATATTTGCATCTAAGGATGCATTCTTAATTCTAAGAATGTTTGCTAAATGTCTGTCAGTCAACCTATTTCTTTCTGCAGTTTTAATGTTTTTCATGTTGGAAAAAAACTGCTTGCAAGAGTATGTACATCCCCACATACATAATAATTTTCTGGATAAATTTATAATTTGAATGAATTCATTGAGAGAATGCAATTTCTTATAAAATAAAGGTAGTGTGTGTTCTCTATGGAAAGTTTTTAAACCTTTCCGACTCTGCAGCTCAATCAGTTGAAGTTGGTACTCAACTGGTGCTTTATCATATTAAAATGAAAATGGATCATTAAATAATTTTAACTCAATTTCAATCTTTGTAAAATCAGAAAATCTAATTTTACGTTCATAACACACATGGTGTTGTCACGATGCTTATGATGAATTGTGCGTCTCTATGTAGGCTACGAGGCAATCATGATTTAATGTTATGTCAGTATAGTAAGAAATAATCTAAGAAATTCTCACAAATAATCTATAATCTAAATGACAATTTTAAAAATGTAAATGAAGTGCAAATAATCTTTTAAATAATCTAAGTTCGCAGCCCTAGCTAAGCCTCATCACAGAACCAAGCAACTGACAATATTATAAACTTAGTATGCATACTCAGTTGTAAATTTCATCTTAACCTTATTGTTTTTTAAATTGTTTTTGTTTATCATTTTATTTATTAAATATAAAGTATTTTAATTAAATTACATGAAGACTCTCTAGCTCACTACATGATAAATTTGCTAAAAACTTTTTTTTTTTTTTTAATGAGAGTCGATAGTGGGCCGCATCCAAACACTGAGTGGGCCGCAATGCGGCCCGTGGGCCGCAGTTGGACATCCCTGGTTTAGCCCATTATGGGAGAACAGAGAACCTTCCCTTCTCACACACTACTCTTGTCCCTTGTAACTGGATCCACCCTCACCCCTTTCTTCCCTATTATCTAGAGGGGTGTGTTGCTACTGAAAAGTATACCATAACCTAAGATGGCTTCACAGTATGGCTCACCACCTCACCTGCATCTAGTCCGTTCCAGCATATGACGGTACCCTCCTTCATATTGCCCGTAGTTAAAGGAGTAGGAAGAAAGTAGTAAAGAAAAAAAAGAGTAGGAAGAAAGTAGTAAAGTAAACAGACCAGTCATCCCATTCATTCTACTTTCATACCTTCATCTTAGACTAGACACAAACTGACCCGCCAGGGGTACTGGATGAGCTATATCACTTGTTGGGCCGCCACCACTGGACCCAAGGAAAAAGTGTCCAAGGATCTATGGGCAACGTCTTTTAAATAAAATGAGGTGAAAGTGTTTGGCATTTCCACACCCCAGCTTTCAGAATTCTCTCCACAGACATGTTCTTTTCAAATGCCAAAGAAGCACTCAAGCCCCTGATGTCATGAGCTCTAGCTCCCTCCTGGCTATTTGACCCCCCGTCTTCTGTCATGTAGGCATTTCTGATCATCTCCCTTAGCCAAAACGATATTGTATTCCTGGACACTTCCTTCTTGTTCCGTCCTGTACTTACGAACAACCTCCGGCACCCCGGCCTGAGGTGCCTTGTCCTTCTTAAGTACTCTCTTAGTACCCTGACGGGGCACAGAAGCATCTCATCTTTGTCATTGTCTACAAAGTCTGCCAAGGAAGGTATGGCAAAGGAGTCGAATCTGCCGTCCATTATTGCTGGGTTTTGAGTCTTGGCCAAGAATTCTGGAACAAACTCAAATACCATTGACCTCCAACCTCTCGAGTGCTTTATGAGATATGACAGGCCAAGTAGCTCCCCCACCCTTTTGGTTGAAGTTAGGGCCAATAAGAAGACTGTCTTCAGGGTCAGGCTCCTATCTGTGGACTGCCTTAGTGGTTCGTAGGGGGGTTTTGTCAGACTACTCAGTACCATGGTCAGATCCCAATCTGGGGCTTTTCGTTCATTTGGTGGACATGACTGTTCAAAGCTCCTCATCAGCATGGCCAACTCCCATAAAGACGATATGTCCACCCCTTTCATTCGTAAGACTAAGGCTAGAGCAGCCCTGTACCCCTTCACTGCAGATACCAACATATGCCTTTCTGTTCTGAGATATACCAGAAAGTCTGCTAACTGCTGAATAGTGGTACCGAGTGGAGACAAGTTCCCTCTATGACACCAATCACAGTATGCCGACCACTTTCCCTGGTATACTGCCGCAGATGATTTTCTGATATTTCCTGCCATCTGAGTTGCTGCTTTCTACGAAAACCCTCTCGCTCGGAGGAGATACTTGACAGTCTCCACCTGTGAAGCGATAGGGACTTCAACAACTGGTGGTACCTCTCCATGTGCGGCTGACATAGTAGGTTGCTCCATGGGGTTACCTCTCTCGGCATGTCTATTAGAAGTTCCAGTAGGTCTGGAAACCACTCTGCCTTCGGCCATAACGGAGCTACCAGGGTCATTTTGAGGTTCTGAGAACGCATTACCCTGTTCAGAACCTGACGGATTAGACAAACTGGAGGAAATGCGTACACGTCCAGATTGCCCCAAGGGTGTTGTAGCGCATCTTCTGCTACTGCCTCTGCGTTGGGGCTACCGAACAATACACTTCCAACTTTTTGTTGTACCTGGTTGCGAATAGATCTATGATCGGCCTTTCCCACAACATGAGCATCCTGTCCACTACCTGTTGGTGCAAGGACCACTCCGTTCCCAGTATGATCCCTGCGGTTCAACTTGTCGCCACTATGTTTCTTTTTCCCCGGAATATATCTGGCCCTTATGTCTACCTGGTTCTCTACAGTCCACTGATGGAGTTGAACTGTCATCACTGTAACTGCCGAGAAACTAGGCCTCCTTGCTTGTTTATATAAGCTACTACTGTGGTGTTGTCTGACATCAATACCACTGAATGTCCCTTCACTCTCTCCCTGAATACCTGTAGAGCTAGAAATGCTGCTTTTAACTCCAGCAAAATTATATGGAGTTCTCTGTCCTCGCAACTCCATTTTGCTGACACCATCAACTCCTCCATATGGGGCTTCCCAGCCTTCTAGCGACACATCTGAGAACAGCAAGAGGTCCAGGGAGGGTTGTTGAAGGGGGACACCCACTGTCAGATTGTCGTCGTTCACCCACCACAGCAAGTCTCTCTTCACTTCTGCCGACAAGGGAATTTGCTCGTACGGCTGATCTACTATTGGTGACCAAAACTCCTTCATCCTCCATTGTACGTAGAGACCGAAGGTGTAGCCTTCCTTGTGGTACTAACTTCTCCAGGGAAGTTAGGATTCCCAGTACTACCTGCCACTGCCTTGCTGGCTGTGTTTGTTTTCCCAGAAAGGCATTCACCACTTGTTTGCATTTCTCTATTCTTTGGTTTGTCGGGAATACTTTGGCTTCTATTGTGTCTATAACCATTCCCAGATACTCCAAACGTTGACTTGGATCCAACTGCGACTTCTCCTGATTTATCACGATACCTAGGCTGTGACAAAACTGCAGGAGGGTCGCCCTGTCCCAGAGTAATTTTTCTCTGGACTTTGCTATCACCAGCCAATCGTCCAGATATCTTATTAGCCTGATCCCCTGAGCATGCACCCACGTCGACACGAGAGTGAACACTTGTAAAAACTTGAGGAGACGTTGTCAATCCGAAGCACAGGACTTTGAATTCGAAAGCTTTCCCTGCAAGACTGAAGCGGAGAAATTTCCTTGAAGACTGATGGACTGGTATCTGAAAGTATGCGTCCTTCAGATCGATTGTCAGCATAAAGTCCCCGATCCTGACTGCTTGTAGAACCGTTTTTGGGGTTTCCATTTTGAAACTGGTTTTTCTTGTAAACAGATTCAATGTTGACAGGTCTATTACTGTCCTCCACTCCCCGTTGACTTTGGGTACCAGGAAAATCCTGCTGTAGAAGCCTTTTGATGGACTGTATACTTGTTCCACAGCTCCTTTTTCCTTCATCTTCTTCACTTCATCTTGCAGAATCATGGCCTTCTGAGATTCTTAAGCGAAGTGGGGTAATGGCTGTTCCGTCAGGGGCGGGGTTACCTCAAACGGAATCAAATACCCAACCCTGAGAACATCCACCACCCACTGCTCTGCTCCCAGTTCCTGCCACACCTTCCAGTGATTTGCCAGGCAACCCCCCACTGGTGTGGCCGAGTGATGAGAGGCGCCCATCCTATCTTCTTGAGCCTCTCCCTCTTCCCCTACTCCCCCTTCCACTGTTGTTTCTATTGTGAAAGGGCCAATGAACTAACCGCTTTGGGATGGAGGGTCTTGTTGTTCTATTAGGGATGTTATGTCTCACTGTCTTCTTTCGAGGTATTTACTGTTGCCTTACCTCCATAGAAGTAGCTTGACTGTTAAGACGTTTTCCTAACTGCCTGCTGTACCAATCTATCGTTAGTGTCCATCCTTCTTCTATCTATAGCCTCTTCCAGTATGACCTCTGGCAACAGCAGTTGCGACTCCAAGATATCCCCATTCCTCATTGCTAACAGGGAATCCAAATCAACAGTGCGGCTTAGTCTAGCCAACGCTGCGTCTCTCCTCATTAGCAGGATATTTGCCCAAACATTGGCACTTGTTTGTCAAGTACGCAATCGCTTTGGAACCTGATTGTAGTAATCTAATGAACAATGATTCATCCACTAACTTTCTTGTCACTTCTGAGGATGCAATCTTTGCCACTGCTGTTGACCAAAGATCTAACCAAGAAGCAGTCTGAAAGACAGAAGCAGCTGTTGCTTCTAACGTAGCAGCCTCTTGGTACGTCATCGAAGGGCACTCCATTTTAACCTGATCCAAGGTTAATCCAGGCCTTAACCTTACCACATTAGGGTTCACTTGTCTAGACAGCAAAGGGACCTTTGGTGTCGTATAATATTTCCTTTGTTTCATCATTGGAGGAGGAATAAACTTAGATGATCTATTAGATCTTAAGGAATTATCCCTTCCTGCAATCCGTGCGTTTACGTGTGGTAAAACAGAATCCGCATGACTCAAACAAGGCAATTCATACACCTTGGTATCCCTTTTCAATCCAAATACCATGTCAATTCCCGGAGGAAGCATTCTGGCAGGTGTTTCTGTCTTCTCCGAAAGGTTATTGAATTGACGAATCAAATCAATCACCTCCGCATACGAGGCCAGAAACTCTTGGTTTTCTCCTTCCTCTGGCTCTAACATACTGTTCTCAGCCACAGGGGATGTTATCTCACCCCTATCCTCTGACAAACGGCAGGTAATTTCCCAGCCGCCTGCCCCTACGGCCGCGGTCTCTTTGATCTCTGATGGCCACCGTTGGTTTGATCCCAAATAGTCGGTAGGGGAACGAGAACGCCTCACTCTTTCTTTGCTCACGAATCTAGAGCGAGAATCTCGTCTAGACCTCCAAGATGAAGGCTCCCTTGAAACTGAGATAATTTCTTCTCTATTAGGATTGGTATCATTTCCGAGCGTCGGAGAATTCGGCCTCGATCTTTCATCCAGACGGACAATGCCTTCCACGAACGTATGAGACGAGGTTGCCAACTCTCTATTCTTCGTACTTTTAATAGGAGCCTTATCATCCTTTGTGCATATTTTGAATGGCCTACCGGGCGAAACTGGAACCTGCATTCTATTCTCTGCTGCACCTTTCACCGCCAACGTTGATTTTACCAGCGGTATCGTAGTCTTTGTAATCCGAACTGGCAACTCTGCGTCGGCCGCTAGTCCATCGGCCGTCGCCTCTCTCGCTTGTTTGGACTCTTGCAAACGGCTTCGTCCGCTAGCTTTGTGCTTACCAGCCACTGACTTCCCGACTTTCCTGCTGACTGGGATACGACAGTCCTGGTCTGAAGATGAAGAAGAATTCACTCTTCTCCTCTTAGCCCGAGGATCAGTCACGAAATCCCGAATCCTCCAACGCTTGACTGGCGCTTGCCGTGACGTCATCGAACTTAGCGATGACGCCGAACTAGAGGAAGAAGACGAAGACGACGACGAATCACGCCTTTTCTTTTTGTCTTTCTTAGCCATTCTCTTCTCTATATCCTGTAATTTCTTCATTACAGTTTGTACTGCCGAGTCAGAAAGCGTATTTGAGTCCGGGTTCAGCGGAATAGGCCGAGAAGCAGTCTGTGACGTCATCGCGCCTGCCATATCGGTGTGTGACGTATGTTGTGACGTCACCAATCTTGTAGGGAGAGACTGTGCAGCTTCTGCGGGCAACCACACGTTTGCTGCCAAACTACCCTCCCCGTTCTGCATCGCTGTAAACATAGAATTTGATGGCATAGCCGCGGCATTCCCATAAATTGCAAGCCAGGGGGATGAGGAACATTCAGCGCTGCCGGACCCTGCTGGAACCGTGACGCCATATAATGCGCAAGCAAACCCTCCAAGGTTGGCACGCCTGGTAGGCCTAGCGCTGACCACGTACCTTCCATCCTATGCGCTTCGGGAGCCGGCGTCTGGAACAAAGATGGCGATGCTCCCCCTCTACCTGTTGGGAACAAAGGAGCGTGCATATTATGCATAAAATTACCCAAAACCCCTCCTGACGTTTCCGATAATGAATAGCTAGGAAAAACTGAAGGGGTATGGGACAAATCAAAAGCAGGTGGTGAAACATATGGAGCAGTCTGGTTTATTGTCGATACAAAAGAAGCCGGTAAGGTTTGGTCATCCAAAGATGGTGTCACCTCCTTCCTTTTGTACTGGCCTTTCTCATAGAACTTTTTCCCCGACAAACAGAACATGGATTAGTAACTGTACATACGTTTTCCCTGCACCTACTACACGTTGGATGAGGATCCGTCGACACCAAAGTTAGGAATCTAGAACATGGAAAGCCACTGACTTCGGGGCATTTCCTTTGTCTCCTCTTCGAAACGGCAGGAGATCCCAATGGTGAGGCGAAAATTTCCATCGTACCACTGATACGCTCTTACCAATCACACTCACACTGAGCACACTCGGAGAAAGAAAAAGTAATAAGAAAATTGAAAAATGAAATGGATAAAAAATGGGCAAACTGAAAACCGGCTTTAAATCAGATAGACAGTAAACACGTCTTATCTTGAAGGCGGTAGGAAAATAACTGGTGGGTCACAGGACGCCGAGGGCATTCTGGGTATACATGCCCCGTGACCTGGTATAGATGCCAATAGTCCCTGGATCTCACAAGTGTGATTTTAATTCAACCGGTTTCCAGCTTGGCGCTAGTAAATCCTAATGTTAAGACCGAAGGTTTGTTCCGTATATGAACAAATGTGAACTTGAGAGGCAATAATGCCTGTGTATACTCTTAGAATTGTGTATGGTGTGTCAGTCTCATGAATGTTAACTTCCCAATAAATTTCCAAGTTTAAAACTTTTATTGAATAACCACCTCCTGTGCAAATAATCAATAATTTTACATAATTTAAATCTTATTAGTAATTGGATTGCTATATCATTTCAGTGTTCATAATAATATTTGAGATAATGACTACTCATTATCTCAAATGCAACATGATTCAAGCATTCAACATGATTCAAATTCAAGCATTCAGTCATTACCATGCACAGTGTGTGTATATATATACAGGCAGTCCCCGGAACACCATCAAAAATCCAAAGAAAACCTTACTTTTAATTCTTTGGGTGCATTGAAAACTATGTAAACTGCATTCTTATGGCATTTTTCATAAAAAAACCTTCAAATATTGATTATTTTGCATTTTTGGTGTCATATTTCATCTCCCAGATGAGCGTTGTAGGCGTCGTAACCCTGGAAATAACGTCTATTGACAAGCGTCGTAACCTCTGAACGTCGTAAGCCGACACCGTCGTAACCCGGGGACTGCCTATGTATATATATATATATATATATAAACAGCAACACATTACCTCATGGAAGGCTGAATCAACATTCAATGGAGGATCCTTGGCACTGGTCTCAATGTATGAAATGTTGAGTTTGTGGGCGAGTTCTCGTCCCATCTCTTCAGAC
The DNA here is from genome assembly GCF_015104395.2 of Macrobrachium nipponense. NCBI lineage: Eukaryota > Metazoa > Arthropoda > Malacostraca > Decapoda > Palaemonidae > Macrobrachium > Macrobrachium nipponense. Next base: position 90,480,544 of record NC_061110.1, on the reverse strand, counting down.
ACTTTCCTCAAATGTACCAAGTCCACCTTATTGGCCACTAACAGCATGGGGTATGACTCCCTGGAAAATAAGAAAAATACAATGTAGTGTTGAAAAACACAAAGCAAAGTTATAAAGTGAACAATAAAAACTATTCAAGAGACAGATTTAGTCACTATTCAAAGCCAAGTCAAGATCACATCCTTTATAAGACATGCTAAAATTTAGGAGGGAATTTTAATCTCTCCCAACCTCTAATAATAAATTGTTTATACAAGTAAGTACTGTTACTTCATCAAACTTTCTTAAAAGTGGCAAAGCTGCACAAAAAATATTATATAGCTGTGCTACTGATGCTGATATACCATCAATGATACTCTTTTAATGGAAGAATGTAATCCACAAGATGTATATCATTTTGGGAGTAGTTACCTTCTTAGGTTAACTGAAATTTTCAAAGACCCCATGATTTAAACCTTATTTTTTCATTAACTCTAAGCTAACAGTATTGTTATTACTTTCTTACATCAAATAAAGCACTAACAACCAATGTTACTGATTACCACTATAAAAGTATATTTAAAAGCTTTCAAGTTCTAACACTGCAATTATGGATGGGATATTTGTCAATCTTGACATTACAAGAATTGTTTACTACCCTAAGGTAGATGTTTGGTGTTGTCACTTCATGAAACTATTTGCCTCCCTAACTAAAATTACTTAATTTTTTTTTTACTAATATACAATATACATTACAGTATATCTTATTTAGTAATAAATTACAACATTTTATTTAGTAATAAATTACAATATCTTATTTAGTAATAAATTACTATTTCTTGAGGAATTCATAACTTGAAACTGAAAATGTTGAAGATCCTTTCAAAATATCTTCAACTGATATTATATTAAGTCCCAGTTTATTCACAGCATATTAAAATTAAGGCCTTCAAATGAAAAATACATTCTTTCACTCCAATACCCATTACTCAAAATGACTCCATCTGTATCCACAAAATCATTCCAAATTCTTTCTTCTCTTGTAAAAATAGAAAGAAAACAACATTCAGCCAATAATACTACACATACATTTACGTATTCATTTTACATTTCTTTCATTCGTTTCATGATTGGTATGTATTTCACTTACGTAATCACTCTACAGAAGGAAGGTGGATAAATGAGTTGTTATTTGTTGTTGATTGAGATTACATAGTAAATATTCTGGAGAAGTAATCAGAGCTATTTATATTTTTATGACTAGAGCCATTCCAATAACCACACCCACAAACAAAACCACTTTACTTTTATGACTAGTGCCATTCTGATGAGCAGAGCTGTGACCATATGAACTTTGACCAGGGGCATTACAGTACTAATGAGGATACTAGCTGCTTCTTTCAAAGGCACTACAAGAAAGAGAAGTCCTGAAGCAAAAACTTCTTCCAGTCAGTGCTCAGAAACTTGCACAGACAGCAGAACATATTAGCAACTGTACTAGCCCAGTGGACTTGAAGCAGATTCTCTTTGATCTTACCTGTCACTCATAATCTGTTGTAAGTTGCAAATGGCTTTCAACAAACAAGTTACCAACCAACATCTAGAAAGTAGTCCTAAGAAGCAAAATAACACCCCTACTCTCTATGGAATAACATTTCAGCATTTCAGAGGATGCTCTTAAGGATAAAACAGTAGCCTCTTCCCTTGGTCAAGCCTCAGTTCTGTAGTCGATGATTCTAAAATGTTAGTTAATTTCATCCTAAGGAAGAAAGATATGGCTCTGGGGAAGTTCTCAAAGTTGGTGGCTTTTTCAGACAACAAACAACTGTGGACCTCAGACTATGGCTAATAATGGGGCTGTAGTATCAGCTCATCAGTCAGCCCTTCCTCCATTCTGCTGGGCTAGGCTACCCTAAAAACCAAAGCAAAAGTTAACTAACTTTAAGCATACATAATTCTATGTAATGAGAGGTATATATCAATTCTGCATACGGCCAAACCCCTGTATTCGCATTCTTGAGATTCGCGGACTCACTCTCTCTCTCTCTTCCATCCATCCAAGCTAATAGGTTACCAAAGACTAGTGCGCCTGAACATTTATGGCTTAGAAACATGACGATTGTGAGGACAACTAATAGAAACATTCAAAATACAGTCAAACCTCGGTTTTCGTACACCTCTCTTTTCGTATGTTTCGGTTTTCATAGACTTTTTTTCTATGAAATTTTGTCTTGTTTATCTTACATCTATTTTATCATCCAAATTCACCTTATCCAATTTTGGTTTTGAAAATTCCAACAAGAACAATAAAATTACTTAGATGTAATTAAAGGCAACCAAAACTAAACAGGTCAGTTTCAACAGTTAAATTACCTTTGTGATTAGCAGACGTTAATTGCATTGGAAAATTCTGATCTGGTACTGCAGCTTTCTTTAAATCCCGATAATTTTTCAGGATCGGTTGATTTGAAAGCTCAAATTTCTATCGTACTGAGCAGAGCTAAAATGCCTGCTGCACATGAAACCCTTGCTGTCTATGCCAACTCTCTTATCTGATTGGCATGCATGAACCCAGATTTTCCTTAAACCCGTGATCCTAAAGTGATACTACCTGCCATATTTTTGTCATGGGTTTACCAACCTTCTGTTCCATCTAACATCTCCCTTAAAGGAGGATCCCCTAAAAGGGAAGCTCCTGTGATCAGTATCACTTCGTATATTACACAGCACTCTGATAATCCTGAACCTTCATGCTTGGAGACTGTCTTCAACCCATAAACATCTACCTTCAACCTGTATCATATAAAATGACAGTAATTACATGGTTAATACCATTCACTTAAAAGGAATAATAATGTGATCAATACCACTATTCCTTGGAGATGGCAGTAAATTTGTTAGTTTCACCCATTAAGGCCAAAAGTTTGTAATTTTTCAGACCTTGAACTGTGTGGACTTGGGTTCTGTAGTATATCTGAAGCAGTTATATCAGCACTTGAGGAGGCAATTTCTTGGGGGTACCAAATCCCCAACTTACTATGACTCAAAATGACACTTTTAACTAGGCTTCCCAGACTGACCTGAAGCCTAAGATGGTCATTCTCTCAGGTTAATATATACCAAGTGAATTCACAGGTACATCCCTGCAGCTGATTGTTGGAAAGATAAAAATTCCTAGGAACCAAGATTAAGCAACTGAGCCCTTTGCCACTACGTACTTCATTCCCATGGCATACAATAAATGAGGACCTTCTTACTGGAGAGCCAATGGTTCATGTGTGTTACTTTTGGTACTTCTAGACATCATTCTGGCTTAGACAAGTTATTTTCATGTTAAGAATATGAATTTCACATGCATTTATTGGAAAAGTACTCCCCTCTGCAACTTAGACTGCTCCCAGGAGTACCTCACAGTAATCAAAGTCTCCCAAACCTCAACTTTCCCTAATAAGCGAGAAGCAGACAGTGGTGATATTGCACTAAGAAGTTTTACATTATCAATGTATGTTTCTTAACACAAGTTCCTCTGTTGTCTCTGATAGATATGAGCTAAAATTTAATTCTTAATTTTTCCAAACATACACATTACTACAAATTATGGGACTTCCCACAGAACATATCCACTAATTATCAGCATTCCACAGATCAGATACATATAACAAATATTACAGCTGCCTAAGAACTGTGGCAACCACCCCTACCATCTGGGATGATTATGCAGGAATGAAAAATACATTTTACTTTGACATTACAATACAGTTAAAGCTGTAATAAATTCTTTAGACAGGGTCACTCACTATGGCAAAAAAAAAAAAAAACACACACACACAAATTTACAGTTCTCTAAAAGTATATCACACTTCTACAATTTTATTTTTGTACTGGTCACTCCTCCAAGCCTGACACAGTGATGCCACAATGCCTAAAAAACTGGGTCTTTTATCTGCATTTGCATTTCCTTCAATATATTCATAATAAGGGATCGAGCACTGATCAATCATTATAATATTTCATAAAATATAGGGAGTGTGTGTTCAATCTACTACTCATCTCATCATAATTAAAATCTCCAACTTACGTGGAGTTTATTATCTCTATGGGGACTGGCTGGTTTACAGGTTGAAATCTTAATTGGGATATAGCAAAAGCATTTACACTATGAACAAAGGACATTCACAGGAAATTTATTCTAAAAATTCTGTTTTGTAATCCTCTTATTTTTACCCTTTCAAGTAAAAAATCCTACTCCAACAGTAACTTCTCTATATCAATTACATTAACATGGTCCTAAGCCTTACAAAGAAAAAGAAAAAAAAAAGTTTCACAAGGTGATATCTTAATAGACTGGTTTAAAAAAAATATTTGATTTTAACTTCTAATACCATTAAAAAAACTGCCAGCTTTCCCTATTCAAATACATTAAAACAAGAGTTTCGTGGTCCAAAAATTATGGAGAAAACAAGTTTTCAGTTATGTGGGTAACAATGTGAGATGAAGAGCTTCTAAACCTGGTTCTGCCTGATCTTTGCTGATGCATTTTAACATTTCTTAAATTAATTTTTAAAAGCTATTGAGCTCCACTTCAGTACTGATTATCCAGTACATATCAATGAAGAAAGATGGTATTATTCAATTCTAATGGCATTTTATAAATCAAAATTTTTGTATTATTTTAATAAACTACATACAGTCTATAAATGTTACTAGTCAAGCTGAAAACCTAGTGTGACATGCAGACTGCTACAAGCTCAAGTTAACAGGAGCAGCATCCCATTACGTAAAACAACAGAAGAATAAATAGGACAAAGATAAACAAATTTGATTAAAAAAATTAAGTAAGACAAACTATACAGTAAGACTCATGCAAGTTTTGCTCCAACAAGAGCATTTGTACAAGAATCAACCACATGATTAGGAAGATCATTACATAATTTGGTCAAGGCAGCAAAGAAACTTTCTAAAAAAAAAACTGTGCGCTACTGAACTTCACAAGAGATCAGTAGGGCAGTTGTAATAAACTCCAACTCTAGTAATAGTGGGGCCTCGCTTAGTCGCGGATCAGCAATCACGGATTCAGTTAAATCATGGGTTTTTCCTTGGACCACTTCTCAGTCTATATTGCTGGTATGAATCGCAGCATCGCGGGCTTGTCCATGGTAGGCTAAGCCTCGTCCGGTTCCGATAACCAGCAAATGCATGAACAGATTCACATTATGATATTAACTGACAATAAAGGTAATAAAACCATTCTCACCTTATATATTATTGGCATATCTTCATAATATATAGCCTATTCATGGAATAATTCCACATCATTGACATCAACTTGTAGTTGAGCGGCCAGCAGAAATGTAAACATTGAGTTACACTTCACAGCACCTTTGTCATTCTTAACCTTTTGAAATGTTAATAGTAGCAGTGTAATTACAGTAGTAATAACATTTAGGAAAACATTAATTTTCAATTCGAACTTCATTATTGTTTTGGTATAACGCAATCAGCTTCTCTGAACACTGCAGTCATACAAACGATAATTGTCATAGATTATCATATTATTGTTTGTGATCGGCGACGAAGCGTAAACATAATAAAACCATTTTTACCTTATATATTATTGACATATATTCATAATAAAATGCATACCTTATATATTATTGGCATATCTTCATAATAAAAAGCTTCTTTAAGGGGGCCGGCCGGAACCCCTATACGTATATGGTGGTATAGGGCGAAAAATGCAGTCATGAAAAAATTCATGGAGCTTCATATGGCAATTGAGAATACGTATACGAAATATTTCGTCAAAATTCCTCTTACTTTCATAGTTACAGGGTAATTAGTTATCGTAACTCAATAAGCCTAAAACATTGATCCGTACAAGAAAATGCAATATTTCTTCTATTATCGTAAATTTTGATAATTATTGTCAAAGAAATTGGGAGAAATGGCATCTGTAGACATTCCCCGAGTCGAGAAGGAGACTTCAGGCTCAGCTACCAAGTCCAGTCCTGATTTAGTGCGATCACAGACTTCAAGTAGTCTACACGTTCCATTTCACCTCTGCCATTCGCCCGCTTTTACGTATGTTTATGTATGTTTCGGCAAGAATTTCATCATGCCAATGAGGAAAAGACAAGGAAAACATCTCGCTAACATACAGACGAAGAAAAATCGCTCAAGTATTATTACAGAATATCATAATATATGCGTAGTTAGTGAAGAGAGAGGGGAGGGTTGTTTAGTAACGCCCCCGTCTTGCTTGACAGCACACGTCACACTATGCCCAAGGCTACGATCTTTGAGCAAAGAGATCTTCATTTATGATAAATAACAAAGTTTTGGTTTTTCAATACCCAAAATGGAATATGAAATTCATAATAATCATGATTTATTAAATTGTCTTTGTAAAATAAAGAGTACGCCTTCGAGTTTCACCTCTTGACATTCTCTTCCATTTTACGTTTGTTTATCTTTGTTTCGGGCAAGAATTTCATCATACCAAAAAGGAAAATACAAGGAAAACATCTCGCTAACATACAGAAGAAGAAAATTCGCTGTAATAAGCCGAGTTAGTGAAGGGGAGAGAGAGAGTTGCGTAGGAAGGAGTGCCCCAGGCTGCGATATATGAGCAAAGGGATCATCATTTATGATTAAATTATGATAAATAAAATAGTTTTGGTTTATTAATACACAAAAAAGAAATATACATTCATAATAATCATTATTTATTAACATTGTCTTTATAGAAATACGAAGGAAAACTTTGAACGCCCGTATCTCAAAACTATACTTATTGACCTTCAAAATCTATCTTCTCACTTAGTTTTAAAGCTATAACATTGGAATTTGGTATATAACTCAGAAAGACATTATAGAACAATCAAATCAAGCCCTTTTTTCCAATTTTTGTTTCGTATTTTTTTTATAAATTTTTTTCTCCTGATTTATAGGGTTTATTTTTTTTTACCATATTGAAAAATTCATATCTAGCAAAAAAATTACTTTTAGAAAAAAAAACTCTTCATTCGATTGGAGGTCTACATCAGGTCTATATATGGTAGAAATCCCAGGTCTTAATATTAAATATCAAGGGAGGAGATAGAATTTGAAAAATGGTTATTTTCGGGATAAATCACCCTGACGTCACAAAACCGAAGGTCAGAGGCGAAAATCATATGCGGTTTGGAGATGTCCCAAGTCACCTTATTAAGTGGTACGAATATAAAAGTCCTGTCCTTAAAAAAGGGCATTAGCCGGCCCGCCCCCTTAAGGAATATGTAATTCCTTGGGGAATGCTTTTTTCAAAAGCCAAAATACACTACATGTTTACAGTATACAATGATTACTTTCTTTTGATGCGATTACATTAATATTACAGTACAGTAGTACCTCGAGATAAATAATTAATCCGTTCCGAGGCGCCCTTTGTATCACGAGTTTTTCGTATCTTGGACCACATTTTACATGTAAAATGGCTAATCCGTTCCAAGCCCTCCAAAAACACCCCAGTAAATTTCATAATAAAGGTAAATTGACCTATAAACAATGAAATACTACAACAATTTGGACCATTCAATACATAACTTAATAATAAAAATGCAAAACCTGTAAATAAAGTGTATATTAGTGCACAAGAAATATTATTACTGTAACGTAAAATGTGGAAGCTTACCTTTCGAGTGAGGCTATCTCTGAAAGTGGCGGCAGAGGAGGAGGAGGACAAACGGCAGATACGTACACCTAACTTTACGAAACACATAAAAAAATGTCAGAAAAACAAACTAAACTTTACAAAACACATTAACAAAACTGTAACACTTAACTTTACATAAAACTTAAAATAAAATTTTTGTCTTTTTTTGATATTTACATTTGTTTTTACTTTTTTATACTTTACGTAATTTAAATTTCTTCACCACCGAATGAATGCCAGTCCGTTTACGGAATGTTTAGAAGCACCCATGAGAAGCCTTAAACTCTGGGGTTGCCATTGATGTCCCCTCTCCGCCGTCGTCTTCGGCTTGGGCAATCAAATCGCTGAAAATAGCGCTGGCCTTCTGGCAGATTGCCATCTCGGTTATCGTATCGCCATCGATTTCTTTGTCCTCGATCCATACAAGAAGCAGCTTCCATACTTTTTTATTATCTCCATTTTTGTCTCCATAGAAAGCATTCTCTTCTTTCTGTGAACTTCAGCAACTTTCTTGGGACCCATGACTAATATGTACTGTACGTAATTAAGTTACGTATGTAGTACATATACTAATTAGGTTCTCACAACACGATAAAGTAGCACAACGAAATCACTAACGAATTTACGATACTAAACGAAATCGTTGGACCGAATGAATGCCGCATGCGTAGGATAAAGCTTCGGGTGCGAAGTGGCCGAGCGAAGGTACGCCACCACGTAAGATGCATGATGGGAGGGATGCTGTCCAATAGGAGAGGATCTCATGGCTTGGCTAGCATCAGGAACCAATGGGAGAGCAGGAGGATGGTGGCGAGTCTACTAGAACTAAGATGGCGGCGCGTGGCGCGAGTTTCAAAATTGTTATCGGGCGAATCTCGGACTTTCAGAAACCTTTCGTATCTTGAAAACTTTTCGTATGTAGAGCAGTAAAATTTTTCATGTCAGCTTTCATATCTCAAGTTTTTCGTAAGTTGAGCCTTTTGTATCTCGAGGTACCACTGGTACTCTAAGCAGTACAGTAACTATTTTTTTATCATAAATGTATATTCATTCACGAAAAAAATATGTATGACCTCCGTGACATCAGCAAACCTTCAGTCTCGTTCGTACATACTATTTTTACACAATGTGATAGTGGTTACACCATTCTACAAACTACCGATGTATTTTTACGTAAGTATCCTCTAAACTCTGTCATAAATCAATTTACTTACTTTTTTTGTGGAGCCCAAATACTACGTATATCCCGAAAAATTGACGAAATCGCGAATTTTATCATAGAGCAAGATTCACTAATTACTGTGTTTTCTTCTTCTTTTCATGACTAAATGCATTTTTAGGATAAACTCAATTACAAATTTTCAAATAATATGAATGTAAATAGCAAAATTCTCTCTCTCTCTCTTATCACTTACAGAAAAAAACTATAATACTGTTCTATTATTATCGTAATAAAAGAACAAGATGGTCCCCGACATTTGTAGGTACATGTGTTGCCATATTTTTATTCTTTCTGTGATTTACGAAACTGTGCTTCAATACAACTTTTATAGTTGACTCAATGATTATCACATATTATAACAATATACAAGTGAATATCTTATCACTATCCATGTTTCATTTCTTATCAACAGAAATATATTTAAAATACAAATTTCATTATGTTATTCTCGAGCTAAGCTAGTAACAGTACTCTCGTCCAAAGCTGCTCTCTCAAGTTATTCAACAGTTACTCTCATCCTAAGCTGCTCTCTCTCTCTCTCTCTCTCTCTCTCTCTCTCTCTCTCAACTCTCTCTCTCGGGCTCTCCTCCTCTCTCTCTCCTCTCTCTCTCTCAATGAAATATGAATTACTGTATCATAATATCATAAACTATTATGTACAAAGTTAAAAAATAATAATAATTCCATTAATAAATTAGTTTCTTTTAGCAACTATATTGTTTTCAAAAATAATTCTTTCAGTAATAAACGTCCATCAGCTGATTTAAACGTAAACAAAATACAAAAATAGATTTTTATTGCTGTATTTTGCTGTTTATACATTAATATTATAGTTGGGTGCTGTAATCTTTACAGTAAATCATGTTTTTTTATCATAAATATGTCCATTTCCAAAACAGATATACTATGCACTTTTAGTTTGGTGCAGCAGCCAAATCATGAAAATAGAAAGGAATTGTTAGGTAATATACTTTGTTTGCTGATCTGATGAAGGGGAAATTGAAGATAGGAAAGAATAACTTTGAAACTGTCTTGAATTTAGTTTAAGGTGATAGTTGAAGACATATTTGATGCTTGAACTAAAGTAGGCAGTCTTGGGTGGGTTAATTATTAAAGTAGGCAGTTTAAAGCAATTTTTTGCGGGGGGTACCAGGATAACACGGATATTTACTTATCACGGGAGGTTCTGGGCCCTATCCCCCGTGATTATCGAGGCCCTACTATATGAAAGATAGTATTCTGGAAGATCTGTTTGTACAGGATGATCAGAATAGTGCATAATTTTATAAAGCATGTATACTACAAACTACTGAAAGATGTAAACAAATTAATGTTCTTAAGAATTTCCACAGATGTTTAAAAAATATCTAATTGCAAATATTTTGGTGGGTACCATTGGGATGATGTCTGGAGGGTGTTGCAGAATGGTTTTGCCTCTACCTCCCCATAAAGTAGTAACAGCTCAAAGAAAATGATCTCTTTATCAGTTAAAAACAAATCACAGAAGACTTTCTTTTTCCAATGTATTTTCTATATGCAGTAGCATGCATAAATAGCAATATATATATATATATATATATATATATATATATATATATTATATATATATATATATATATATATATATATATATATAGTATATATTTTATTTGGATAGGAAATCTGTGCTTGTTCCATACAACAGGAATTACAACTTGTTACATATTTTAAACAATCATAAAAATATGGGATTTTTTTGCTCTTGGCTAACAGCATTGCATCATTTAATTATAATTTTCATATTCCTATTTAAAAAAAAATCAGTACAGTTACTAAAGCTTCAGAATTGACACCAGATCTAGCATTACCTAATGAAAACTAAACCAAATGCAAGCAATAAGAAAATTATCTCTAGGCTTATAAGCAAGAAGACAGAACATGCAATCTCCCTCACAAAAACAATCTCCAAAAGATTAATATAACAAGTCATGAGCCACCAATTTGAGATGTAAATTGGCTGCTAAGGACCAAACAAGAAACCAGTATTCAGAACATGACACTGAATAAATGAATTTTTAGAAGAAGCCTCCAATAATCCTAAAAGACTTTCTTAGGAGTAGGGTAACAAATTCATGTTTAAGATTACAGACCAGATATGTTTCTCAAAAGTTAATCTGCAACAACTGTGACAGCACTAAGATTTGAATAATTCTGCTCTCATCAGTGTTAATATAAAATAGTTTAACCAGACCTCTATAAAATCTCACTACAGTGGATCCCCCCCCCCACCCCCCACCCCCAATTCCCCTTCTCTAGATTCTTGGATTCGGCTATTCGCGGGATTCTCTATGGATCATATCTATCCATTATTCACGGAAAATCCATCCATTCGCTGTATTTTATACTGAGAGATATTTATTAATTACTGCATTTTCATATCAATGTCATGGTTAAATGCACTTTTAATGATAAAACTATTAAAATATTCTGGTACTATAAGCATTTTTTTAGGGCTTTCCTTATGTTTAACTAAGAAAAGAGGCAGTTGTAAGCATTTCCTGGGGGGGTTTTAAGTATTTGTGGATTTTAGCTTGGGGGGGGGGGGGGTTGTCCGGTATGCATCAGCTGCGAATACAGGGGGGGTCCACTGTACCACTCACAGGACTGGTTTGGTAGTTTGGTAGATGCTGGACAGCTAGGTAGGAGACCAAATGCAATGGCTAAAAAGACAGAACGCATATATGCTCAGGCTAAAGGGACATTTAAGACAACTGCAAGAGGTAACACCTATGAGGAATTCATAGGAAAATAATAGGTAATGAGAAGTGTTCTCATCTCAAAATAATACATGTCACACATAGAAATACTCTAGGTACTATACTTATTGTTTTTTTTTATGTGTACTTTTTTGGATTTTAAGCATCATCTGTTTAGGTGGAGTTTTACTACTGTAGTGCTGACTACATTTCAATTTATGGCATCACAAATCCATCTAGAATTGGTAGTAAATGGTCCATAAGAAATTAACTTGGACAAAACATTTTTAAGACATAAAAACTTGGCCTGCATTTTTAATGCACTAGATCATTTTCAAAGATAAAAATGTATGACTAAATCCTAAACTGAAAACCCTCACGGCCAGTCACAACAAACTGCAAGCCCATGGGGGCTCCATGGCAAAAAAAAAAAACCTGTAGTGGTAGAGAAGTTATTGGAAAAGGTGATAAATAGGAGGGAACAGAAAGTAAAATTGATAAACATCAATTCATGTGACCTTAAGAGAAAGCAGGGATGAATTTGACTTCCTTAAACATTTGGAGATCAGAAAATTTCACAACTGACCTAGGGTCAACTGCTCCACATTTAGCTGTACCCAAGAAGAAATGCCTAGCAAACTTAGCATTAAACCTGAGACTAATAAACAACATTCTATTTGTAGCAGCAGCCTACATAGTGTTGTGAACAAAAACAACTAGGTCTGGTAAGGAAGAGTGCCCTGGAAGTGCTGGAAGAAGTTAACAAAAAGCATCAGAGCTGCATTTTGTACATTAACATACAATTCATTACATCACCACCCCATTCATATGCAATGTTTCAAAATGGATTTAAATTACTATTAATTTTGTTTTATATATTTGTAACAAAGCCTTCCATCCAATGCATGGATTCAAGATACAGTACTAATGCCTAAGATGCTACAGTTTGGCTTAAAGTACAAGGCAGTTTCTCAGCTTTAATGTATTTCTATTACTTTTATCAATTATATGAGCATTTATTTCACTGATGACATCATAGCAGCTAAAATAGAATATATAATGCATGATTTAAATTTATGGCCACAACAATGAGCAAAATTATTGCTATAGTACTTCTTATTTCAGAGGGCGACTCACATTTATCATTTCTAATATGTAAGTTTCATTAAAGACATCCTTAAGAAAACCCTATTTCTACTATTCTGTTCGGCTGCACAGCAGCACTCTATATCAATTCTTTCAGTCATCTTTAAGTACTGTATACATATGACAGTACGTACTGTAATGACCCTCGACACCTGTCCTTAAAAATGGAGAAGATTAAAGCTTTTGAAAATAATTTTCTTATTCATGCATATAAACCATGATCTGCATTAACTTTCTTATCCTGAATAGTAAGCATTTGTAGGCTTTAACCTTGGTTAACTGCGAGAGCCTGGCTACCAAAATCATGAACCCATGTGTGTAACTTAATTAAACAAGGAACCTAAGTCATCATCATTTGTATGCTACAGTATGGGTATCTACATAAGGAAAATAATGACATACATATATGCATGTGACAACATTCTTAACTATATTATAGAGGATGGACACACTTACCATTTAACTACAATGCAAATGCACAAAAAGTATTCTAACTTGCTGAAAAAAATGTGGTATGGGAATGAAGTGAGAGTATTTGGCTGTCACATTAAGCCCTACTAATATGGCATCCAGTACCTGGAGGCAGTCTCTCTCACGATAAACTGCATTAACTGGTGTGCCAAGATTAATTAAAGTAACAGGTGAAACTAATTTAAGTCCGACTTTATTTTCTCAGAAGAAATCCATGCTTAAAATGAAAAGGATAAATTCTTACCTTGTGAATACAATCCTCAGCAAGGATGTAGGATGTAGTCATGTTCCAAGACTGACTAGTAAGTCCATTTATTTTCATTATCATTATTATTATTATTATTGTTATTGTACTTAGGAAGCAGACCCTCTCTCAAGCATACTTTATTAAAAGTAATGGCTACTTCAGCAGCATTACACTTGTAGAGATTCTTCTCTATTTTCCGAATAGCGGCTTTTTCCGTGCTACTTAGACAGGCTAGTAGAGCGCCTATGGAGGTCATGATCAAATACAGAGCCAAAATTGGTGTATATATTTGAATTTTACAGATAAACTATGATACCATAGTTATCAAAGTCATTAACGATATATATATATGTCTCTCTCTCTCTCTCTCTCTCTCTCTTTTCCTCTCTCTCTCTCTCTCTCTCTCTCGTCTCTATCTTTCTACTCGGTCTCTCTCTTGTCTCTCTCTCTCTTTCTTGAAGCAAGCGAGCTTTCGTCTGGAGCTGCCAGACATCCTCAGGCTGGGAAGCTGAGGGTGGACTGATCTTGAAGCGGTGTCCGTCCTCGTTTATATTTGGAGTTGACAGCAGGGGGTCCGCCCCATGCTGATCTACTATTGGCTGGTGGCGGTAGGTCTTCGTTTTCATTGGTGGCTTGAACCGGGTCTCAAGCCACTTTCCATGCGTTGATGGTTGCGATACTGTAAGTCCTGCAGCCGCCTAGACCTCCTTAGCGGCGCAGTTACGTCGATGGGCGTTTCGCTATGCTGCGGGACGTCACGGCTAACTTGATTATGATTGGCTGCGGGAGTATCTCATTCGGGGCGTCGTCTTCCGTGGAGTTGTCGTGCTCGGTGGTGTCATTGTTGGTGGCAGGTCTTCTCATACTCGTAGGGAGGAGAAATTCTTCCTGCGTCGTATTTAGTGTAGGTCTTACTTGCTGGATGAGAAGCGCCTCCAGCAGGCGTAACCGACGGGCATCAGGGGCACCAAACATCAAGAGGCCATCTCCCGGGATGTGATCATCCAAAACACGAAGATCATCGGGAAGGCCCCTGATGCCCGTGCTGTCAACTCCAAATATAAACGAGGACGGACACCGCTTCAAGATCAGTCCACCCTCAGCTTCCCAGCCCGAGGATGTCTGGCAGCTCCAGACGAAAGCTCGCTTGCTTCAAGAAAGAGAGAGAGATGAGAGAGAGAGAGAGAGAGAGAGAGACGAGGAGATGAGAGAGAGAGAGAGAGAGAGAGAGAGACATATATATATATATATATCGTTAATGACTTTGATAACTATGGTATCATAGTTTATCTGTAAAATTCAAATATATACACCAATTTTGGCTCTGTATTTGATCATGACCTCCATAGGCGCTCTACTAGCCTGTCTAAGTAGCACGGAAAAAGCCGCTATTCGGAAAATAGAGAAGAATCTCTACAAGTGTAATGCTGCTGAAGTAGCCATATTATTGTTATTATTATTATTTCAGACGGAGACCATCTCATAGACAAGTTTGTTAAAAATGGTTGCTGCTTCAGCACTATTAATCTTGTAGAGTCTTCTCTATTTTTCTGATGATGGCTTTCTTGTTGTTGCTTAGACTGGCGAGCAACGCACCAAAGGACATGGTAAAATTCAGTTGAGTCATTTTGGTTTATTATTGCTTATACTATTCTCTCTCTCTCTCTCTCTCTCTCTCTCTCTCTCTCTCTCTCTCACAAGCAACATTTCGTCCAGATCCACGGGACATTATCCAGCGATGACTGCTGAGGGACTGAATTCCAGTGGCGAGTCCTCCTCCTTATATCATGACGTTGCAGGCTCTCGAGTACGGTCTGGAGAACCTCTCCGGCAGGTTGAGTTTTCATTGGTTCCTGGGAAGGTAACTCATACGGTCTGTAAGACTCAAAAACGCTCGCCGTATGAGTCACTTTTCCAGGAACCGATGAAAACTCAACCTGCCGGAGAGGTTCTCCAGACCGTACTTGAGAGCCCGCAACATCATGATATAAGGAGAAGGACTAGCCACTGGAATTCAGTCCTTCAGCAATCATCGCTGGATAATGTCCCATGGATCTGGACGAAACGTTGTGTTGGAGAGAGAGAGAGAGAGAGAGAGAGAGAGAGAGAGAGAGAGAGAGAGAGAGAGAGAGAGAGAGAGACAGATGAGAGAGAGCGAGAGAGAGAGAGAGAGAGAGAGAGAGGAGAGAGAGAGAGAGAGAGAGAATTATATAAGCAATAATAAACCAAAATGACTCAACCGAATTTCACCATGCCCTTTGGTGCGTTGCTCGCCAGTCTAAGCAACAACGAGAAAGCAGTCATCAGAAAAATAGAGAAGATTCTCTACAAGATTAATAGTTTGAAGCACCAACCATTTTTAACAAAACTTATTAATATTATTTAGTATTGGGCACAGTTTTCCGTGTCAAAAATGATCACAACGGTTGCAGGTCCACATGCGAGTTTAAAGACCATAAACTCACATGCTACACTATTGTGGAACTGCAACCATTATTATTATTATTATTATTATTATTATTATTATTATTATTATTATTAGTTTAGCCAGACCATCATGTGAAAATTCTTAACTCCTATCAAACTCAGCTGAAAAGTTTTGTTCTTAAAATAAAAAAAATAAAAAATTCCTGGATGGATAAATTCAAATGTTAAAGAATATGATTCTTTAAAGGACCTGTTCCAAGACCTGACAGCCAGTGCTGATTAGAATTTGGATAATTGAATCAAAATAACATGATTTATAGAGATTATCATTCTTAACAGTGGTACAGAAATTGCACCCTACAATTTAAACCACATTTATCCATAGATCAAACTAGCATGATCAACTGAAATGTATAATTTACTATCATTTAATGTGGCACTGGCTTCCACATAAAGAATGCAATAACTCAAGTGTAGGTGTAATAAGCCAGATTATGGGTTTTAGAGATAGAGAACTTAACTGATACAAATCCCTTTATTTGGCTTGTCATAGAGTCAGCTTTGACTGATTTAACAGCATCTTAATTTTCATTATCAGCTACATGACCTGCAACCCATCACAAACTTTATATTTTGTACAAGAGTTCCCAGAAACAAATCCGAAGGGTACACTAGCACTTCTAGTCAATAACTTAGACTGAGGATACAAACCTATATGGTGGCATGCTTTTTATACAATAATATCTATACTCATTATCACAAACTCTTGTGGCAATGTGTTTTTAATAAAACATAACTGCTGACCATATAGCAAACAAGCCTGCTGAAAAACAAGCATTAATCAATACAGAACAGGCTTGTTTTGTTTCGAATACATTAAACATATAGATCACTGAATGGGGGAAATGGGGGGTTCTATTTGGATTTTCTGTAATACATGGGAACAAGGTCACATTATTGTTTATGAAACAAAAATATCTTTGAATGAAAGTTGGCAAGTAATCTGCCTTTAGTTTTATAGCATGATTGTCTACAAAAATAAAATTTCTTTGAATGAAAGTTGGCAAGTAATTTGCCTTTAGTTTTATAGCATTCATAAGGCACAAGTCACCGTAGAGCAAGAGAAGTGGTTCATACACCGCTTCAAGACATATGGAGAAAACTTGAATGCTCCATTCCAGTTTCTAATGCACTTTACATCTCATGTTCCTTGTGCTCCACATTCTTTTGAGGCACTTTTTTCACCAGAAAATAAAGCAACAGCCAGCTTATTCCTTTTTTAAAAGAGGAAAATATTAATTTTCATAAAAAAAATGTGTGTAAGGACTGTATTACTACTTACTGTGGAGAAATCACTATGATGAGGAGTCGAAAAACTAGAAAACAGATTTGAGGTCTCAAAAGGCTCATGAGAAAGATTGGACTTGAAGAGAACAGCAGTTTCTTGGAAAAGTAATAACAAAGCCAGTGATCATAATCGGCTAAGACTTGTAGAACAGCAGTTTCTTGGAAAAGTAATAACATAAAGTCAATAATCATAATCAGCCAACTCAGTGCTAACAGTTCCCAAAATCTCATAAATCTTGAAAAGAAACTACTGATCCACCATCCAGCTAACAGAAGTAGTATGTCTGCTGTGGGGAACATTGCTGACTCCAACACAAGGGGGCAATTTAAATTTGGGTCCTTATCTAACGTCATAAACTACAGTGAGGTATGATTTAATATAATCCCCATAACACAAAACAGGATGGGGGAAAAGAAAGAAATTTTAACTAGACACTATCTTTATAAGCATTAAAAAACTAATATACAATAATAAGCTGAAGACAGAAATGAAAAACCAAAGGTAACAATTATTGTGTATATTTGAAAAGCAGCAAAATACTTATGAGGGACATAAATGACCCTGACGAAGACTAAGTGTATATTCACTCTATAAATCATCCATGCAAAACATAGACTAAAGTTGAAACTAAATACAAAATAACATACTTAAATATGAATCTCTCTTAATTCAGAAATTACTGAAACAGACGGCAAGTCACAAGCATGCCCACGACCAAAAGGCAAAAACCTACCTAGCAATAACTTTACTAAATATTACGCACAACATATGAAAGAGAAGTGAAATGAATAGACAAATGCAGTGATGATTTTGGAAGGCATTGCAGTTCAACCAACTTGGAAGAAGGCATGGAGGAGTGATGCTTTGCCTTTCAGGCCAATGGTGTATGGCCTAAACATGTGCAGCAAGTTTGTTCTCCTTGATATCTATCAATTTGGTGTTACTGGAAATCATTCACAACAGTAAGGCTAATTAATGAGTTTATATGAATGAAAGGAAGTACATAGAAGGATGAGACCAATCATTCTACTTACTGTACTTGCATGTTTCAACATTTCAGGATTCATGGCATAATAAATCAATTTGTTTTTTAATGGTGCTTTCTCTGTTGCCCATTAACCGAAACTCGGCAATTTATGGCGCCTGTTAGGTATGCAAAATATCTCTTAACTTCACACAAACTCATAAGCATACAAATTACATATGAGTTCTGGAAAAGCAGTGCATAAAATAAGACCTTATTTTTACTTAACGTAATACAGTATGCACCAAACTACTTTATAAGTTGGCATAAGTTTATATCACTACAGTTATCAGAGAAGAAATATGGGGGAAAACTACCCAACCAATAACAGTTTCTCATCATGAGGAAAAGTTAACATAATTATCCTGAACAAATGAAAAATCTGCACTAAACATAATAAGCATCACAGCACAGGTTCATGTCAGAAAAAAATCATTCAATTCCAACACACCACACTTCTGATTTAGTTTGGCAATTCTCACATCTCCAGGGGACAAATCACCTCTTTCACATTTGCAGCTAGAAATTTCAGTTTATACTGAAAATAATGGCAAATGACTTGAGAAAACTATAGAAGTATGTTCACTGCAGTTCATGAAAATAAACAATATAAGACTACCTACACAGTAGATTACACAGGGAATATCCCTAAAAATTACACCTAATAATGTGAACATTTTTCTTTAACAAAAATTCCCATCTTACATCAATTCTTCAACTTATAATAATTGAAGATAGGAAAAAATGGACTACCTATATATTACAGGAATTTACTACAAAAAGCAACTAAAAGATTAGAACGTTCAATATTTATTTTCTTTTCTCTGCCATAGGAAGGTCAACGACAGACAAAAATATCTTCAGGAAAAGTATAGCATGGAACCTAATTTGCTTGGAACCTTCCTGCAGAAGAATATTCCATCAATGCCTCTAGGTGAAGTTATATTCAATTTTCCCACAGCAAAGAAAAGAAATAAACATACATGGTGAAAAGGCTTTGGAGAAGCTAAATGGATGCAAATTAGGCCATTTTTAATGTATTGCCATGAAGTTGTCTAACCAGACAACTATTCAACATTCAAGCTCTCCCAGACCTAGCCCAGATGTTTACTGCCACCCAATTTATCTTAGCTCTGAATCATATCACAAGAGAGATGTAGTATTATTCATCGTGATGTTTTCAATAGTTTACTATACTCCCCAATCATTGTTATTCCTAAAGAATGCGATACATTTTCATTTTCAAGGCAGAAAAACGGCATTATTTGTTGGCTTTCATTTCTCCTAGCAAAAAATAAGGCCATATTCTTTTAATAAATGTTATACTGAAGCATAACTATGATGCCAAGTTAAAAAAAAGACATAATTATTCCCTTCTCTTATCATTTCTCAAAGGTTTTTTGTTCATATTGATCTCCTTTCAAGCTTTTTTTTAATGGGAAAATCTGCTTAATTCTTTTACTTGCAATTTGGAATAATCTCACATACCATACAGACACCTCTCAATTAATACGTTTTCGATTTAATGGGAGCTAGAAAAGCTAGAAAATATTTTAAAATGTTTAAAAAACGTGAAAATTCCGATTTTACGCAAATTGGCGCCTGAGGGTTGTTTTCAAATCATCAGTGCTGCAGACGGCGGCCATCGACATAAACGAAGACATAGCACAGTATGTATCTATTAATAAAGCAAAAAAATTTTTTTTATTTATTAATAAAGCAAAAGATTTTGTTTATTTATTAATAAAGCAAAAGAAAAAAAAAAAATCAACATGAATCGAGAATCAGCTTCGTTCCGACATCGGCATAATTGTCAGGCTACTGATGGCTATGTATAATTACACGTAACGAATAATATGCATCTTTTTCATGACTTTTAAAAAAGTTATACATTAGTTCACTGTATCCAATAATATTGTATGTACTATTCTCACATTATTGTATTATAAAATAATAACATAGCAGTCAATGTTTTGGTTTGGAAATCAGCTGAAGACGAATATGAGTTTATTTCGCCGTACTTAACTCAGTTCTGTGCGAATTTTCTTGCTTCTAGTTACCATAAACGAATATCTAGATACTTTACTTATATGAATCAAGGTAATTTTTCATTATACGACAAATTTTTAAGTTGTAAATGGCTTGAATAAGTTTCGTTGTGAACTAGATTATTTTTTTTTTAACAGATTGTGCTGGGAGCATGTTTATTGCACCAAGAAAGAAAGAAAGAAAAAAAAAGGACATGATTCCGTTGGCTTTTTTCACCTGATTTCATCGTAATACGAGCTTTACTTATTTATATTTTATTTGCATGAAAACAACAGTAAAATATGACAAATTTGTAACTAATTTGTATTTTTCATAACTAACAAACCTTCGGTCTCAACATTAGGAAAGCCTAGTAGTTTTGATTAAAATGATTTTCTCTCAATTTTATCTGCAGTTGTATTTGATGGCATAATTTTACTGGCGTTTTATCCTTGTTACCGATGCATCATAACAGTCATTAGCAGCTTGAACAGTATTCTCAGCTTCAGCTACAACTTGGTTTAAATTTAACAGCACACTTCTTTGCTGATCTTTGATCTATAGCAAATAAAGTTATTACATAAAAATATATCAGTCCTATTCTACATAATGTCATTTATAACATAACTACAGTAATTGTTTACCATCGTACGATCGTTGAAATACAAGCCAAATGGATGTTCCTGTTATGCAATTTGGTTGTACTTAGCAAAAAAGCACAGAGTTTCCCACCAGGAATGTAACTCCCCTTATTCCTGTTATTTCATATGGTATATGTTTAAATAACGTGTTTTTAATTAACACGAGCTCTCCAGAAAGGTAACCCTTGGATTAATTGAGAGGTTACTGTATGTGTACAGCGAAAAAATCCCTATACTTGTATCAGATTCTCATGCTACTTTGAGTACTGATAGATCAATGATGTTGCAATATAAAGGAAGGAAAAAGAATGAAAAGGATTACATGGTAGGATGTGGGGTTCCCATGCTCACCAGTGCCACCATATGGTTATTCGTGCATTATCATCATCATCATTATTATTATTATTATCATTATTATTACATATTCAGAAGATGAACCCTATTCATAAGGCACAAGCCCACAAGGTCCAAGGACTTAAAATTCGAACTCCCAAGGAAGATGCTGTTCATTTAAAACAAGAAGGTAATAGGAAATACAGGAAGAACAAATCAGTTATCATAAATAAAAAATATATAATAAATGAAAAAATATATAAAACTACAGAAAGAACAAATAAGTTACCATAAAAGAAAAAGTATATTAAACTAATAAATAAATAGATACAAATTTAACTATTAAAATATGACAAATTTTCTAAGACAATTTGTCTTTTTCATAGCTACAAACCTGAGGTCTTAACAACAGGATAATTTCTAGCGCCTAGCTGGATCCTGTTAAAAAATCAAGAGATGAAAAAGCAAGGAATCTGTGAGATCTGGTAGTGTGTGCGTATATCGGGTGAAAACAGGTCAAAGACTGCGCATCCTCGCTATCATATTTAGTCTTTTTCTTAACAATCTGGGTGAGAGTCACTGTTGCCTTCTCTCGGCCTTATACCCAAATTGTTTTATGGGAAGTTATCATTGCATCTTTTCTTGAAATTTTGAGCTTCCAATTGCACATCATCCAGAGAGACTGTTTCACAATCAAACATTGTCAGGAATTGAGAATACCAACAGTGAGGCAGATTACCAGCATATTCGTACAACCATTTAGTTCCGAGTGAAAGGCAGTGGTCTGTATTCCAGTAAGAACATATAAGACTAAAGGAAGCGATTTTTTTTCTTGAATAATCCCTCTCCTCCTTCCCCATATTTCCTTTGTTCACAGAATGGGGTCCTCTATATCCCTAGCTTCCATGTTGGGCCACCCATGTACCTATGTCTAGCCGGTACCAACCACCGCTAGTCCTACCACACCTGTTGTCCACACTGCCAGCTCACCTCTGCCCTCCTCTGTACCTAAACACATCATTTTAAGTGCTTTTGAATCAGGCTACATGTTTCTCTTTAGTCTTGCCAATCATCACACACAGAACATAATGGAATCAAAAGGATCATTTACACTTCACTTTAAAATGATCATAATCTTATTTACTGCATTCCTTTAATTTTTCAATTTTTTGAGAGTATCTGAAACTCTAACTGCTTCCCAGCTCAGATATTAGCATGCCCATACCAGCTCATGTCTCCTATACAATGACACAGAGGTATACTATAGCCTCACATTGAATGAAGTGTTGTCATCGACTTCTTCATAAGAAGAGGAGCAGCAGATTAGACCAGCACCCAAGGTCATGGATGGCATACCAATATCACCATCCTTCTACCTTGCAGACTAACTGTTGATCACAACTTCAAAGTACCACTATTACCCAAAGATGCCCAACACACCAAAGATGCTGTCATTGCCTGCTAAGGAGAAGTGATCATAAGTCTTAGAGGCTCCAACTTAACTGGTTTAGCACACTGTCAAAGACATTTATGCTGCCTCTAACTGCTCAACTGTGTGTGCAAGACCTATACTCAAGAAACCAACAATTCTAGAAGCTACAGCAACTGGTATAAAAGAATGACATAACTAAATATGATTTATCTGAGGGTTTAATCTTCTATTAGCTACAGGCATTTCAGACAGTCACCTGAGGATGAAAGGAACAGATTGTCCCATAGCTACCCTATATGCCTACTCAGTATGAGAATAGTTGCCTAGGGATTTGTTAAAATCCATGGATGGCCAGGTACACCATTCCTCTTTAATGATGGAGTCACTAGCTATGTACAACCTTATTTTCTTTATCCCAAGCCCCATTTACTTTTCTGTGCTTGAACTTCTCATGTAATAAGGAGAGTTAAGTGGCACAGCTCTCTGTCGTCAGATGGGGCCAAGTCGTCGTTGTAAGAGGTCACTAAGGCTACAAAGATTGTAATTTTGCTCAGAAATGTGTCCAATCTTCAGATCCAAAAGGCTGTCTACTACCTATCCTAAGAAATTATAAACAAGAGGTATGTACCTGTGAAGGATCTTTCTGACCTCATGTTCCCAACTGATGTTATGAATCCATTCTTGTTTTTGTTTAAATTATCTTATATTGGAATGATTAACAAGTCTTGTTTTTCTTAATGTCCAGTTCTAATTTTATTTATATTTTTGTGGCTGACCACAATCACCAGCTGTATGAGATTAAACAATGGACCTGAATTTATCAATGATATTTTTATCAAATGTCCATTTATTAAATACAGTGCTAATTACAAAGTGAATCATGTAATAACAGCACAGTACAAGATAAGCTAATTAAACTGATCATACTATACCTTGAGTTCAACCTTATCCCTCACTGACTAAATTACTTTATGATTTATCTACACTTCTTTCATATCTGGGAAAAGTACATATTGCAACTGCAACACAAGGTGCATCATCTGCTTACTGAATGACATTAAGTTACCAAAACAACCAAGCAACTACCAAACACTAATTAATAATTACAAGGCTCTTGAAAAACTGTAGAATACCTGCTAAAGTAAAGCTCACTAAAAAAAAAAAACAGGAAACAACAATACTAGCAATGCACTACAGCTAGTTAATTAAACATGAATCAGATTACATTTGTTGTGGATTTTGTATTAAAAACAAGTTAACCAGGCCCAAAGTAGCACTCTAGACAATCTGAACACATCTAAATAATGTATGGAAACATATCCAGTCAGGTTTGCCCTGGACTTGAGCGAACTTGAACAAACACATCTACAAAGGCCTTGCTTTCATATAACTGCTCCCTGTAACACACTTCTAACTGCCAGGAAAAAATGAAAAATCTAATGAATCTTAAAGTACAAATGAAAAATCAAAAGGTGTTTGGGAAAACTAACTGATTGTTGAAAGATGTATAAAACTGATACCACAAGAATTATAGCTGTAATCTACTGAGTAAATAAACTGGGGTTGAATGAAACCAATTATGCTCTCTAAATTAGTGAAATTAAGCAACAACAGTTGGATGACCACTAGTGGAAGCCAAATGACACTGAAACACAAGCTCTGTGAATGAATGAGGGCAATGGACATCTTGTTAGGAACCTAATTTATCTATATAACAGTGCTTAGAAACTGGGAACAGACCTCAGGTGCCCAGTGTCAGAGATAATGGGACACAATGTGACCTATGAACCAGCAAGATTTTTCTAGAGCTTCTATGGAGTTTCTAAAATCAAAAGTTCTGACTAGTACCTTGTCAATGGTAACCAGTTCCCTTTCCAGAGGAAATTGTTGCAAATTCCACACCACAAGTATATAGTAAGGATGCAAAGTGTGGGCTCTTTCATTATACATGTTTCTATTGTATTCTATTTATGATGTACAGCTTTGAGTTTTTATATCTACTTCATACATCATCCACTGAAGATGTTTAGTTTTGTTACTGGAAGGAAAATTGCCTTCAAGTTTGATTCCAATAAAAGCTGGATCTGAGAGGACAGTCCTATGGAAGTTAATGTCTTCATTCAGTGTTCTGGATACATTTCTTAATTGTTAATAATAATGACGAGGAAAAATATCAACAGATAAAAAGGTATTAAATGAACTTTTGAAGCTGTGTATTGTTTGCACAATGGGCCTTTATGTATTCAATGTGCATACTACTTAGGATATTAAAAATATATTTGTAAAATGCATGGGTGATGATTTGACTTGTGTTGTATCCATCAAATATTTAACTGAATTTTTCAGTATAGGGAATGGCTATTTTTGTCCAGGTCAATAAGCCTTTCATTGATAAAATTTTAGCTGGGTTCCCTACACTAATGATAACCCAATTATAATGAACATTATTCGTAAAGAGTTTAATGTTTGCACCAATACCAAATGTAACTGAATTGTGAATGGAAAGAGACAGAGAAAAAGTACTGTTTAAATTTTATTAGCCATTAAACTTCATTGTTGGATGTTACCTTTGAAGCATGATCTGTGAATTGTGTAAAATGATTTTTAGTGTTTACACCCAATCTGTCAACATGTTTCTTTAATGTCAAAAGCAATATTATTGAAATGTAAAGACAACTGAGAGAAAAGAACTGAAAATACATCAACACGCAAACAATGTAATGTATGTATTTTGTTTCCTATCTTCATTTACTGTGCCTACTTTTGTCCACTTCACAAAATATATGTATATATCA
Organism: Macrobrachium nipponense; assembly: GCF_015104395.2. Lineage (NCBI taxonomy): Eukaryota > Metazoa > Arthropoda > Malacostraca > Decapoda > Palaemonidae > Macrobrachium > Macrobrachium nipponense. Next base: position 90,455,023 of record NC_061110.1, on the reverse strand, counting down.
ATCATTATACATAAGCCCTATGGGAACTGAATTCTGACTCTGATGGCTGGTTAAAGCACTTCATAATATTATATCAAGTTTAAGCAACCTATGACAAACAGTATGGACTCTACTTAACTGATATTTCTTTCAAGATAAATGTTGCATATCCACCAATAGACTCTGAAAATTACACCAATCAAAGGAGAAGCCAACAGGCAATAATATCAAATCTACCCAGGTATGGCTTTTAAATAACTAAAGGAAACCCTTCCCTTCGCAAAGCACAATATTTCTGTACATGCAATAATCACAATACTGTATACAATGTACAAACAAAATCTGGAATAAAATACGAATTAAAGTAACTAGAAAAAGAGCAAGACAAGGAACGAACGTAATCAATTTAGTGTTACTTTCCTTAGTTGTGCTTTAATGCTGAATAATATTAAATTCCAATTGCAGTTTTCTTACAATCACACTTACATAAATGTACCACTGTGTGATTATATTGAGGGTGTGAATCAGTACTTGAATGTATACTTTCTTGTGATTATTAAAAGAACATCTGAACTAACATACATGACAACACTCACAATGGCCAAAGCCACTGCAATTCATCCCTCAAAGGAATAAGAATGAAAAGGATTACAGGATTTAAGAACTGACAGAACATCAAATCATAAAACCTAATGAAGACTGTGAAAGTACAATGCTAATCATGGATAATGGGATAACGGAGGGATAAAACAGTAAAGGTACTCCTCAGTTCAATACTTACAAGATTCTCCTATAAATGAAGCAGGAACGAGATAAATACATCGTAACAAAATAGGACATCTTTTATACATACACATCATGGCTAAATGATTCAAATACAAATACAGTGTACTCCAGGAAATTATATCCATTCCACTGAAGCCTGCTTTATCACAGACAATCAAGCAGAAAAGCAACATCAAAAGTGAATTTGGGAATTTAAAAGCAGTCGACAAAGAAATCTTCAAAGAAAACTGATAAAGGTTTCTCAAAAATTTCTCTTAAAGCTCCTTGACACTTTACAAAGTGTTAGTTGTGAAACCTCATCATTTAACAGAGGAAAGACAAAAACTTCATCTGAAAATTATATAGCTATCAAAATACCTACTCCTCCAAGCATGTTCTCCAAGAATATGTGCAAGTTTGCAGGCACTGAAGTATTTACAAACACTGACACAAACATTAAAAAATGATCAAGCATACCTCTACAAATACTAACTTTGAAAAACTAAAATAACAACACAGACTACAAACATATGGCTGATAATTATTACAATGATAGTGAATGGAATATTATCAGACAAGCTAATTATTACAATGACTGTTTAGGGAATATCAACACATAAAAAACTTGTCACAAGAAAAACTAAAATATGTTAAGTGTAATATTCCATCATATGTGCATATGATTAAGAAACCCTCAAATTTAAAGTCATATAACTAAGAATAACCAAGATATAGAAAAAAACATCATGAGACACACCAGACAAGAGAAAAATGTCAACATATCCATGTGCACCATGATACTTGACGAGGGCCTCAACATTAACTAAAATTTAAACTACCTGCTAGCCAATTATTTTACTTCCTAAAATCTGTATAATAATGCATAAGATTTCCCAGAGTCTACTGTATGTGTAATATTAATCCTTGTTAAGTATGGTCAACAGATATTCACAGCAAATGACAAAGGATAACATAACACACAGAGGAAGTATTTATGAGCAAGAATTAATTTTTCAAGTAATAAGCTACAATTATAGGAAGATCCTCACTGTCAAACAATATTATGGAAGTGTGCTAAGCAACTTGGTTTGTTTGGCTCAGCTCTAGTAGTTTTGACAAAAATAATAAATGGGCTGAAACATTATTTATACTACCTGCTTTCACAAAAAATAAGAGCTCCCTATTAAGCTAAGGACAAGGAGATAAAAGCATCTATGAACAATTCATAAAATCTCGTGATACATGCCTCTGAATGACTAACTGGAATTTGCTCAAGACTGCAGATTTGTCAAAATCTATATCTGTAAATGGTTCCCCTTTTATTTTATGGAACATTTCTACACATGGCAAACTCCACAAACACAGCAAATAATGGCCTCATAAAAAAAATTGTGCCCTGGTCCTCTATACTGTATGTGGTATATACTTTTATTTTTAACAACATACCTAGTTTTTGACTTGTGAAGAACAATTCTTACATCTTTGGCTTCAATCCTAGGACTGCGCAACTCATTTCTTGATCAGCTTTTGTGTAAAAAAAATCATGCCTAACATAGATGGCACAAGAGCCAACTATTAATCATCTTCTCCTTGATACCTTCTTCCAAACCCGCCATCCAGTTTTCTCAGTACAAAATGAAATGTGTCAGCTGGTGATGAAAAATTATGCCGAAATGTCTAATGTTTCCCTTGCTCAACTGAGGATTCAGTCCATTTCTTGAGATGACAGACCCTTTCTGTTATGTTCAAGAGATACCTCAGAAATCTGATGTGATTACAGCTACACCAGTGCAAAAAGACTTGTTTACTCTCTCATGCTGTGAGTATCAAGGCAAATTTAATTTGGTTCAACTTGCATCTACAATGCTGTGAACAGGATGTTACAGTACAAGAATGCTAACACAGCTACAACTAAGTGGTACCTTTTACCTGGTAGCCAAGAGTTGCTTTCAGTAGTTATTCTAACTGGAAATCCCTTTCATTGTAACTGCTAAGGTATATAAAAATAATGATTTCAATGTACATATCTTATTCAATGAAGAAAAAGGAAACGTTTACATAACGAAAATTATACGAGACTGCCTCCAGGCTAGTCTAACAAATGATACTAACAGTTTTTCGACTGCTTACAGTGGTCTTTTATATAGACTCAAGAAAAACAAAAATCTTTTCATTTTTTTCTAACCACCACCAAACGACCTATGTAAAATATAACAAACTTCATATACAATCAGTGCTTGTCACTCAATGCACATTCTCCCCTCACAAATACACAATTCATTAATGTGTTACTAATGTGAGAGTGCAATCTGTTCACTCACTTTCTCAGCATTACT
>NC_061110.1:90436733-90451443 GCF_015104395.2 Macrobrachium nipponense | reverse complement strand
TCAGCATTACTGTGTAAAAAAACTCACGGAATTTGATACACCCTTTTCCCGTTTTCCGTTAGTGTTAAAAAAAGTATAACTAATAATCAAGCAGTGGTGCCCATTTCAGAAGATTGAAATAGTTCCTCCCACCCTCCAAACATCTTCTGTATGTCGCCCAAATGTTTCCAAAGTAGGAAATATTTACAATAATTTCAAACAAAACTCTATAAAAGAAATATGAAAGCAGAATCTCGAGGGGTTTAAGTATGTCTATTTTGCATCTTTTGAAAAGCTTTATACATAAATGAGCATTTCTGAAAAAATACTGCATAAAACATGCCATGGCAACATTACCTGATGGAACTGTCAAGAAAATAAATTCAACAAAGCTAAAAATCAATTGTGGGGGTTTCAAGAACTTATTCATTACCTCAGAAATAAGAAGGAAAGACTATCATACAACAATCTCTCTTACAGATTATGACTGGGTTTCTGCTACTGGTGTTACCAATTCCTTGAGACCAGTCTAGTGTATTTTATACTATCTACTACTCAACATGGCCACCTGTGCTAGCTTACAGATCTTAATTCTAAATCAAACTTCAGCACAAGCATCGGCTCTTATCATTATTAGAAAAATATGCTAATTATGCTAGTTCATTCCAAAGGAAATCCTAATTACAGTACTATTTTGTTGCTTTTACTTACCATTACAGTATATAATAAACGGCCCCCTCCCGCCCAATGTGACCATTTTGACGTGGTGAGGGGGCTCTTGAACCCAAGGAATTAGTTCCCGGGTTTCAGTCCAAGAGTCTCGTATATTATCATGTATATATTTGAAGTAATATTGTGAATTTTTTCACTTTGTAAAATTTATTGGACCTAACAAGGAATGGGTTTATTTCCAAAGCTAAATAGTGGGAACTGTGGTGGGACCATCAACTGTCCAGTAATGTTCGGACCTGAGTTGAGGAACTATTCTGCAGGACTGGACCACGGGTTCCAGGAGGATCTGGTTCTGGGTATAGGACTCTCCGCATTCTATCCAGTTTGCCCATAATGTGATAAGGGTGGGGATGACTGTATTCTTGCAATACTCTCAGTCCTATCAAGCAGGTTTGGCTTACACTTGGGCCACTCTAATCATGTTGTAACATCCCCTGTGGAGTTGGGTAGGGAGTCGGTTTCTCACTTGTGCCATTGGTGGAAGAATAAACTCCATGAAAGGCTGATGATATCTTTTTAAGGTTTTCAGGTTCATTTATTTTTTTCCCTCCCCTCTCAAATCTTTATGCCTAGCAGTTGTAAGGATTCGAGTGCCTCTGGCCCCTATGATGGTGCTTTTCTGGCACAGATGACGACCTCCGCACCCACCATGGAGATTCAAAAGTCTCCAAATGTTGATGACTTCTCCTAAAATGATATTGTTATGATACAATAAAGTTTTATGCATACTTACCTGGCAGGTATATATATAGCTTATCCTCTTGATGCACTGGCAGAATTTCAAAACTCGCAGCAACCGCTAGTACACTGGTAGTTCAGGTGATGGCCACCCCGTTCCCGTGGCGCTGGTACTTGGAACTATTCCCGTTTTCCTCAGATTTTCTCTGAACCCTGTCTCCTGAGGGGAGGAGGGTGGGAATTTAATTATATATACCTGCCAGGTAAGTATGCATAAAACTTTATTGTATCATAACAATATCATTTTTATGCATGACACTTACCTGGCAGGTATATATATAGCTGATTGACACATTTGGAGGTGGGTCATAGACAGCAACATCGTCATAATTAAAAAATTAACTAATTTTTAAAATTACTTATTAAGTTCCTTACCTGCTAAGGTAGCTGACTTCGTAGGTCCTGCCTCTTAGCCTGCTAAACCTTAGTAGCTCTCAACTAGGATATGACCTGTTTGTTGAGAAAGCTAACAACAAGGGTCTGACAACTGGACATGACCAATCTGCTGACAGAGAACCCTAGCCCTCATTTACCACGGGCATTCATGCTAGGAAAGTTAGTCACCTGAACCACACACACATACAATAATAAACACTACACCAAAAAACTGAGAGCTGGTATTAACCTTCTCAGACAACCATAAAAAACACTATAACCTCATTAAAATAAAAACCTAGCATGTTATTAGGTTATTGGGGTGGGGGAAACTCCTTTGCCCAGTACTGTACCTGAGGATACGTACGGGCCTAACGTTTGACAATTATCAAAAGTTGTCTTCACGTCTCTAAGGTAATGAGAGGCAAACACCGAGTTTGTCCTCCAAAACGTCGAATCTATAATGCCCTTGAGGGCTAAATTTTTCCTGAATGCTAAGGACGTAGCTACTGCTCTCACCTCATGAGCTTTAACCTTAATCAAGCCGAAGCATTCTTCCTGACAAAGTAAATGAGCTTCTTTAATGACTTCTCTTACAAGAAAGCCTCGCGTTTTTAGACATAGGTCTAGTAGGATCTTTAACAGAAACACCACTGAGAACATGAAGTCCCCCTAATGCTTCTTGTTCTTTCTACGTAAAACCGTAAGGCTCTTAACTGGGCAAAGAAACCCCTTTCTTGTTCTTGACCTACTAGATCAGCCAGTCCTTCAATCTCAAATGATCTTGGCCACGGATGCGAAGGATTCTCATTCTTTGCTAAGAACTCCTGTTGAAAAGAACAACTGCTTTGTTGTGCTTCCAACCTACTTGCATGTCAAATAGCTTGCAGCTCGCTAATCCTTTTAGCTGTAGCTAAGGCTACTAGAAAATAGTCTTCTTCGTTAGCTCTCGCAAAGACGCACTGCCCATAGGTTCAAACCTATCCGTTTCCAAGAACTTGAGAACGACATCCAAATTCCAAGAAGGAGTTCTGCAAAGTCGATCCTTCTTTGTATTAAAAGATCTGAGAAGATCTCTAAGATCTGCATCGTTGGACAGATCTAAACCTCTGTGCCTAAACACTGCAGATAACATACATTTATAACCTTTAATTGTCTGATTAGCCAAACCCAGTTCCTTCTTCAGATACAGAAGGAAATCTGCAATTTGTGTCACAGAGGTACTGGATGAAGAAATCTTCCGAATCTTACACCATTTACGGAAGTTCTCCCACTTCGACTGGTACACTTTGATAGTTGATGGCCTTCGTGCTCTTGCAACTGCCTTCGCTGCTTCTCTAGAAAACCCCCTCGCTCTGACAAGTCTTTCGATAGTCTGAACGCAGTCGTGTAGACCAGAGCGAGGGTTCTGTGGAACCTGTCGAAGTGGGGTTGTTTGAGAAGATCTACTCTCGTTGGGTAGACTTCTCGGAGAATCCACTGTCCATTCCAGTACCTCTGTGAACCACGTTTGGGCCGGCCAGTATGGGGCTATCAGAGTCAGCCTTGTTCCTCAACTTTCTCTGAATTTCTTCATTACCCTTCCCAAAATCTTAAACGGGGGAAATGCGTACGCATCTAGACCCGTCCAATCTAGTAGGAAGGCATCGACTGCGACTGCAAGAGGGTCCGGGATTGGAGAACAATAGTTCGGTAACCTCTTCGTCGCTGCGGTAGCGAAAAGATCCACTACTGGTGTGCCCCAGAGCTTCCACAGTCTCTGTAAGGTCTGTAAGGTAAGGACGATGCAACATCCACTCCCGTGGAAAGCACTTGTCCGTCCCTGCTCAACAGGTCCGCTCTGACGTTACTTCTCTCCTTGAATGAACCTGGTGAGCAGGGTGACGTTTTCTCTCTCCGACCACAGAAGAATCTCCTTCGCCAAGTTGCAAAGGGACAACGAGTGGGTTCCTCCTTGTTTTCGTATATATGCCAGAGCTGTGGTATTGTCCGCGTTGATCTGCACCACTTTGCCGCTGATCCACGGTCTGAACGCTTTCAGAGCCAAGAAGATCGCCATCAGTTCCTTCCTGTTTATGTGCCATGCTTTCTCTTCTTCGTTCCAAAGGCCTGACTCCTCCCGAGGGCCCAGCCTGCGTCTGACGCGTCGGAAAATAATATCCGGTCTGGGTTCCTCTGCTGGAGTGACGTACCCTCTGACAACCTCCCCGGAACTAGCCACCACTTTAATTCCTCCTTTATCTTTGAAGGAATTGGAAACCGGAAGGAATCTGGTTGCGATCTTCTTGGCCAGACTTCATTCAGAAAGAACTGTAAGGGCCTCATGTGAAGTCTCCCTAGGGAAATGAACCGCTCTAACGAAGAGAGTGTCCCCAGCAGGCTCATCCACTCTCTCGCCGAGCATTGGTCTTTCAATAGGAATTCTTGCACTTTCCGAAGGCACATGGTCTGCCTTTCGGGTGACGGAAAAGCCCGAAAAGTCACTGAGGATATCAGAATCCCCAAATAAACTAGCTCCTGAGAGGGGATCAACCGTGACTTTTTCAGGTTTACCATCAGACCCAGCTGCTGAGTTAAATCCAATGTGATGTTCGTGTCCTCCAGACATTGCTGTTTTGATTGTGCTCTTATGAGCCAATCGTCGAGGTAGAGAGAGACTCTGACTCCTAACAAATGAAGCCACTTCGCCACATTCGACATCATTCTTGTAAAAATTTGAGGATGCCGTGCACAGACTGAAGCAAAGAAAGGGGCTTGAATTGATAAATCCTGTCCTGGATCACGAATCTCAAATATTTCCTGGACCTTGGATGAATCGGAATATGGAAATACGCATCCTGAAGGTCCAGCGTTACCATCCAGTCCCCTGGTCGTACCGCTGCCAGCACTGAATCGTTCGTCTCCATCGTAAACTTGGTCTTTTCTACGAACAAGTTTAGCTGACTTACGTCCAGTACTGGCCTCCAACCTCCTGATGACTTCGGTACTAGAAACAGACGGTTTGTAAAACCAAAAACCTGGGGATTCGTGATCCAGAACCGGTTCTATGGCCCCCTTTTCTAACATGCTGACAACTTGATGCCCAAAGAGCCTCTCTCTTCTCTAAATTGATGTAATGAGCCCCTAGGGCTCTCGGAGCTGTAGCGAGAGGTGGTTTCTTGAGAAAGGGGATCTTGTATCCTTCCTTCGCTACCTTTACAGACCAAGGATCCGCTCCTTTGCTTTGCCAGACTTCCCAGAAGTCTAAAAGTCTGGACCCAACACACGTCTGGAGGACTTCTGAATCATTGCTTGGTTGAGGTTTTCGAACCTCTTTTGGCTGGAACTCTTTTCCCTCTAAATGCTGGTCGGGAAAAAGTCCTACCCCGAAACGGGAAAGGGTGCTGTGATGTTCTTGTATCCTTCGGAGTCTTCTTCATTACATTAGAAGGTAAATACTTCCTTACAGAAGACGTTAGTAGATCCTGAGTAGCCTTCTGAGTGAGGGAGAGCGAGATGTCCTTAATGATATCCTGAGGGAAGAGCTGTCCTGAAAGAGGAGAGAACATCAACTCCAACTTTTGCGCGTTCGAGACTCCTTTAGCAGCGAAAGAGCAAAAAAGATGTCTTTTCTTCAAAACGCCTGCTGTAAAAAGTGAAGCCAGTTCATTAGCTCCATCTCTCAAGGCTTTATCCATACAGGACATGATACTTTTCGGTAACTCGGATTCTGACGAATCTTCCATCTCCGAAGTCCGAGCCAGAGCCCCCAACAACCAGTCAAGAAAATTAAAAACCTCAAAAGTCCGATAGATACCTTTGAGTAAATGGTCGAACTCTGACGAAGTCCACCACACTTTGGCTGAATGTAAAGCATGTCTACGGGAGCTGTCCCACTGTTGGAAAAAGTCTCCCTGGGAGGAGGCAGGAACTCCCAGGCCAAGACTTTCCCCCGTAGCGTACCAAACACCAGACTTAGAAGCCAACTTGGCCGGAGGAAACGCAAAAGAAGTCTTCCCTGACTCTCTCTTCTCCCTTCAACCACTCATTTACACGTTGAAGGGCTTTCTTGGCTGAATAGACAGTCATTTTCAAAAAAGACGATTTCTTGGTGTCTTCGTCTTCGAAATTGAGACAAAGGCGATGGCGGGCCTGAAGGTTGAAAATCTCCTTCAAACAAAGAAAGGAGGCACTCTGTTAGTCTCTTGTAGTCCGAGGAAGGAGCTTCCACATTCTTGTCCTCTTCCGCACTCATCCACAATTCTTCCTCCTGCGAAGAAATATCTTGAAAACCAAGATCCTGATGACTCTCCAAAGCGGGATCCTTATGCAGAGCCTGCTTAGAGAGCGAATGCGGAGCTGTCTCCTTGTAAAACTCCTCTTTTCCTTGTCGAGAAAAAGTTTCCACCTGCTGCCGCCTGCGTCCTCCTGAACGTATGCGTCCACCATGCGTCCATCACTCTTCCTCTTGCGTCCTGCACTGCTTCGTCCTTCTTAAGGGATGCACTGCGTCCTGGCTTGCGCTGCACGTCCTGCGTCCTCTTGGAGGACTTAACCGGGAGAGACGAGTCCTTACATCTAACCGAAGGTTGTTCGGGCTTCTCCCATGATTGGACAATCACTGCTAATAACTCTCCTGCATGTGGCCCGCAGAACTTCCTTCATCTCCGCTTCCTTACGAGACTCCTGATGATGATGAGATCGAGGACGCACCGGGCTAACACGGAGAGGCGAGCGATCCTGCAGTCTACGCAGTGGAGTTCCTCTAAGCGGAGAAACACCTCTCACCGCACCGCTAGTTACTTCCAACTGATGAGAAATCCTCTTCCTTTTGATAGGGATAGCTTCTTCATCCTCCGATGAAAAAATCTCAGGGCTACTCCACCCTTCTTGATCAGCAGCCCTTTCATCCTGTGATGAGGACGGAAAGTATGACCTCTTGAGAGGACGCGATACTTCCGCGAAACGCCTACTCCTTCCTGACGCCGAACTATCCGATGAATAACGGCACTTCCCAGTATCGCCTTTTCCATGGCGTACTGCTGCAGCCTGGGAAGCAACAGGACTGCCTGAAGGGACGACTGATCGCGAGTAAACCCCTCTCGCCTCCCTTCGACTGTCGACATGCCTTCTCCCTCCCGGGTCTGGGAGCTTGACAGAGGTCTCGGTCTAGGAGCACGAGAGGGACGATCAGGCGCCCCCTCCACAAACACTGTCACTAAACACTTCCACTTTGTCTGTTAATCGTTTAATTTGATCTCCCATGGACGCAAGGGCAGTGAACACTTTCACAAGTTGTGGATCAGTAGTATCCTCAGATACAGCAACGGGTGCAGGAGAAACCTGAGGGGAAGGTGCTACGTCTACATGTGAATGAGCTGGAGAAGACACATGCAAAGATTCATTCATAGGCTTACTCGAAGACCACGATCTCTCACTCCTAGACAGATCTTCTAACCCGATCTTTTTCTAATCTCTCAACATACTTCATAAGAGCCTTCCACTCTTTCTCATTCAAACACTGACATTCATTGCACCTATTGTCCCACGTACATACAAACTCCCGACACTTCTTACAAATAGTATGTGGATCTACCGATGATTTCGGCAGTCTCACCTTACACCCTTCTTTCACACAAACTCTTAAACATACTTCCTGAATCAGACATACTAAATCTAAATCCAAACCAAATGCGATTGCCACGCTAACTTCGTGAATACGATACCAATATCCAAAAAGTCAGTCAACGAGCAGGAAATTCTATCAGAGAACCAACAACGATGTTGCCAGTTCGGCTGGCAGAGAAAATCTGAGGAAAACGGGAATAGTTCCAAGTACCAGCGCCACGGGAACAGGGTGGCCATCACCTGAACTACCAGTGTACTAGCGGTTGCCGCGAGTTTTGAAATTCTGCCAGTGCGTCAAGAGGATAAGCTATATATATACCTGCCAGGTAAGTGTCATGCATAAAAATAAATTGATAAAAAGCAGTAATAACAAATCTGATCCCCCTCGTGACTTCCTCTCCCTTGGACCCTCTAGCCATGCTTCATTCATGACGACTTCAATCAAGGACACAGACTTCTCTAAGAAATCTTCATCCAAAGTTAAATGCTCAACACAGCCAGGTTGTAAGTCAAAGATTTACCAGTTAGTTGTGATTATGAAATGATCTCAACAGCTTTGAAATCATTTGGAACTGTTGCAGAAATCAGGATGAACTTTATTGGCAGAGAATCTAAATGGGAAGCTTGGGTTACCTTTAGTAGCCATGATGAGGCTCTAAAGGCTACTAGTTTGATGAGTGCCATACAATTCAATCAAGCTACAGTACGAGGAGCCTTTACAGACAAAGTCCCCAAAGACTTGGGCATTTATTTGGCATCTAAATGGGCTCATGACAAACTGGAGAGAAAGCAGATTGCAGAGTAAGAACTCCTAAACCTATGTGGCTAGAAAATTATGATTACTACAAATTTTGCAGGTTTCTTCAGAAAAAAGTGGGAGGGATAAATAGTAATATTTCTCGTTTTGGGAAGAACACCGTTCTTATACATGCCAAGCCCAAAACCACAGCATATACACTGACCCTGTTGGACATTAAGTGATGAAATGATTACGAAGATCAAGCCCCACTTAAGCTTTAGTTATGGGAGAGGCGTACTATTTAATAAAGAGCTATATGACATGACAGAAGAAATTCATGCACTTCTCAAGAATGCGGCAAGAAGAAGAGCTCAAAGGAGACTTGCCCCTACAATAAGTGTGCTCAGTACACGCATGTGCAAGGCAAGAACAAAGTGCTGGCTCACCTCAGTGTGCCCCATGAGTCTTGGGGAGGAAAAGCCTACCCCGTTGCCTGTGCACACAATCTGAGGACCTCACTTATGCTGGTACTCCTCCCGAATGTGTCCCCTTAAAGGCATGAGAGGAAAAGCTGTTCTGAGGCAACCCCATGTGCAACTGGTCTGGTCTCAAGACCAAGCATAGCGTGCACAAACTCATCCACAAGTGATCTGAAGGATGATGCTTGGACGAATCAGGAGTAGTCCTCTTGTCTAAGTGGGTAAGTGCATGGTAACCAGTACCTGTCCTGCCAGAAGTTTACAAATTAGGCTTGATGGTCCCATTCACCTATTACATTAATCTGATTATACAGTAATCTTGACCAATGCTGTGGAATGCATAGGGACTCTTGTGAAATCTGCCACTCTTAATAATAATAATCAATATAATAGCAGCAACAGCAAACTGTTGTTACTAGGAGACTAATGATGATGATGATGATGATGATGATAATAAAAACTATGCTTTCAATTTAGCTAAACATTCCAATATAATGCAGTATTTCACTTCTTACAAAGATAATTTTATGGTAAGCACTGCATAAGTAAAATATGAAAGATGTTTTACAATACAACACCTAAAAAAGAGGAGCTTTGATATTTCCTCCATATATTGCGCTTGTTTAATTGCATAAATGGGATTCCACCTGGTAGTCCTTAAGAATGATAAATTTTTTATTCAACACTTCAGTAATATGGGGGGTTAGTTAAAAAGTAAATACTGAAAAAAGAAATTTACTAGGAACACTTTCTCAGAATTTAGAGATAAGCAAAACAAGAGCCCAAATGACCTTCTTAAAGGCATTTACATTCATATATATAAAAAAAAAGTATCAATGCACCACAATGGGCATAACAATCCTTTAACTCGTCTCCTAAATCTATCAAAATTAACTTGCGCCAATCCTCCAATACCATTTTTAGTTTGCCTCTTGTTAATGATGATACAATATTAGCAATCAAAATGCAGATCTTCCATACCCTGTAGCAACTGCATCATGATCTCATATACTATTTGCTATTATTTTTAGTTTCTACTTTCAATATAGATCAACACTTACCTTCACTAATTAAGTGGAAATAAATACAAAGTATCTGAACCTTAATAAGCAGAGAAAGGACCAAACAGCCAGGCAGGGTGTACAATAATTATAATATCAGATACATACTTATTGCTACACTGTAACTGCAAAAGGACAGTATCAACAGAGAGTTTTAAATTTTCCCACCTATCCTTGACTCGGAGTATCTGTGTGTAGAAATGTTGAATGTTCTCATAACTCTGCTTGTCCGTGACTGAATAAACCAACATAAATCCATCTCCCTTCCGCATATACTGTTCCCGCATGGCACTAAACTCCTCTTGACCTGCTGTATCCAGAACTGGAAAACAAACAAGAACAAGAATTATACCAAACGTTCAACACTGTCATCTCTTCTCTTGCTGCACAATGAAAGTGAGAATAAACTATTATATGAATTTAGGTTAGAAACTAATGTAGACTTGTGTGCACCAAAGAAAATGAAACCACATAGGGCAGATAAGAAAAACAACAATATTACATTTAAAGTCTGCAGTATACCACAAGTACCAGACAAATATAAATACAGGCAGTCCCGGGTTACAACGGGGGTTCCATTCTTGAGACGCGTCGTAAGCCGGAACATCGTCAAAAATCCTAAGAAAACCTTAATTTTAATGCTTTGGGTGCATTGAAAACTATGTAAAGTGCATTCTTATTGCATTTTTTATAAAAAAAACCCTTCAAATATTGATTATTTTGCATTTTTGGTGTCATATTTCATCTGCCAGATGAGCATTGTAGGCGTCGTAACCCTGGAAATAACGTCTGATGAATATAATTGAGAAGCGCCTTAACCTCGGAACGTTGTAAGCCGAACTCGTCGTAACCCGGGCACTGCCTGTATAAACAGTGTTGAAGCACTTTGAATACGTGTCAATCTAGACCAGGTTGCTTTCCCAACCACTTGCAATCATATCACACAAGTTTATACAATGAGAAAAATAGAAGTAAAACCAGTATAAGATATACTCTGGCAGGTAAAACTCCTGTGAACATCTTATAACATATGGCATACCATACCTACACTTAACTTATGCTTACTGAATAGCCAAGATAGTGAGCTACGTTTCATATTTAGCAATGTGCCAATTCTTTTATATATTTATAAAATAATGTACAACATAAGTGAAATAAAAAGATTTATCATTACTAAAGTTACTTTACTTAAAGAAAGCCTAAATTTGCTTAAATAACATCATTTTCTTAAAATATGCGAACCCTTTTTCTTTAATCTGAAAAGAAAATATTGCAGGCACCACAATATGATTTGTAAGTTTCTGTATAAACTGCATGAAAGTACAATACCTACGTGATAATAATAAAGAAGAGAAACATATGTACTCATAAATTGTGTAACCTACAGTAGTGAAACTTTAAGCTCATGCTGACATTCTTAAGTCATTTCAAATTATAGAATGCTTTTAATGTTTCAATACAGTGTGCCTATTTAATACTATAAGTTCAAGTAAATTGCAAAATGTGAGTGGTGTAACTCAAATAGTATACATAATTATGTTTCAAGTGACTACTTAAGATTTATTGTGTTTTAAATTTTAACTTCAACACAAAAGGTTACATTATATTACTACACAGAAGGTTATGCTATATTCCTAACAAAAGATTCACATGTCAAAATAACTACGTATTGTTAATATAAGATTTCAACATAATAGTAGGATATGTTATGGCACAACAGAAACATACTTGGAATACAGTGACACAAAAGAAGTATGCAGCAATAAATAAGAAACCCTGAAGAAATGACAGTAAACAATAAAAAAACCTTACTGACTATTGAAAACAGAGAGTACTGTAGTAGATTTAGATATGTCTGTTTATAAAGCCTTTTATTTGATGTCTTGAATAAATCATGTTACTTGTAATAAATAAGCAACACAAAAAATTAAATAAAAATGTACTATGTAATGAACATTACTGACAGCCTTCATATACCGTATAGCACAATTACTTGTTAAATCTAACAAAGCCCTGAAAGTAGCACTACTCTGATCAAGTGGCAAATTGTATGATTCTATTAGGTGCTTTAAATAAGATATGATATATATCACATTTTGCAGCCTGTCAAGCAACAAGCATCTTCGAGGGCAGAGGGGAAAAGACCAAAATCAAAGAGCTCCAATAAACTCGTCCAAAGACTATCAACAGGCAGCTACAAAATTATTTTGAAATACCGAGACCACCATCTTCTTCAGATACTTAAGAAGGGCTGCATCTGCAGAGCAAATAAAACCCAAGGGGAGGGGGGGGGGGATTGTAAGGACGTGAGTCAGAGGAACAGGCTAAATGAATAAAGCCATTGGATGAGGGAGCTGATGATAAAGGTAGGCTGCAGAGAAAGAGTAGCCAAGTGGGATAACGGAGAGCAGTCTGGCCATGGACAATCAAATTTTTACCTTTCAAGTCAATGCAAGAGAGAACTCTCTGCTTAGAACAAGAATATTGATGAATAAAGGGTTTTCTAAGGGGTCCACAATAATAAAAAATGATTTGAGTTCGTGTATAATTTTAAAACCCTTTACAAAAAGCTTTCGAACCCTTCCCTGGGTTTTTTTTTTTTTTGACTGAAGAGGAACCCAGGGAAGGGTTCGAAAGCTTTTTGTAAAGGGTTTTAAAATTATACACAAACTCTCAACAATTTTTATTATTGTGGACCCCTTAGAACATTATATATTCTCGCGATAAGAGTTTTTCCCAACAAACAATAAAGGGTTTGTAACGAACAATTTCAATTAGCACTATGATCTTCAAAACTTAAATTCAAAAGCCTTACATAATAGATATCCAAAATCTTTTCAAAATTTTCTTGTTTACAATCAAGCATTTCACAATCTGCAACTGAAATAACTATTATAAGATACCAGTGGTAGATACTTATTGGCTGAAGGATCAAGAGAACAGAAATTTAATAAACAGTAGGTTTGCAAACTAGAAACTTATAAAATAATTCCAAACTGGTTTTCGTGTGATTCTGTAAAATGCATGCATTAGCAATCCATTCAATTTTGTTGGGAATAACAAAGGAATAACTTAAAAAAATATAAAAATAGACATTAACTTTGTCACGTTATCAATAAGTGATGTGTGCGTAGTGTTATAATTTTTTGAAGGCCATATATTTCCTAGCCTCATACAATTCATAGAAGACTCACCATCAAGGATGCACCACTGAGCGTCAACCTCTGTGTGCTGGATGTACGAGTCTTCGATGGTGGGGTCGTAGTCAGTCACAAACAGCCGCTGGAAGAACTGAATGGTGAGTGCCGATTTACCAACACCACCATCCCCGACCACTACCAATTTGAAGGTCGGCAATTTGTCCGATGGTGGTTTTGACATCCTGCTGCTGTTTGTGCTGGCCGACCCAGAGGAGGGCTGGCGTCCCCGTCCCAGTGTTCCTGCTTTGCTCTGACCTCGTTCTATCAACCCTCTCACCCCCTTTTCCCACACTGCTACACACACCTGCAAAATAAATTAAGTGAGATTTTCATGAATGAGAGCATGACTTAGTACTACACACTACTGAAGCAACTTACAGTATAGGTATACTATGAACCTGAAATACTGAAAAAGGCTAACTTGACTAAAATCCTGTCCCCAAGATTAAATGCAACAGATTATGTAAGTGCTTTGCATTCAAACACCTTAACCAACTGAGGAAATACTCTCTCTCCCTCTCTCTTGTGAGGTCATTTTTGTTTAAAGCATATCTGGAGAAAGTGTGAATGGAATCAGGCAGCAAAAAAAAAAAAAAAAAATAATAATAAATTGGAAAATAAATATTAATAAATTTCAATTTGCTGTTTCTATTTTTCTTTTTTTCGAGCTAATGTTGTGAACATTTTCCTGCTAAAAGTAAAAACTACTTGTAAATCTAAGGGTAAAACAATGGTCAAGTTGAATAGACATGTCTTTCAAATTGTTTAGGATTATTTTTTTAACCCCCTATTTTTCCTCAAAACATCCACCCACCCACCCAAATTCAAATTGGAAACTTACGGGACCCCAATATTCAGGGAAAAAGTGTAAGTTTCCCCATACAAATTATTCGGTTTGGTTAAAACTGTCATACTATTTTCCAATGCAGTTGAATTACTTTAGCAAAAACTGATTTGGGGAAATCACTTATGAGAGCACTACAACATTAGGCTCTTACTGGTACTATGTATTAGGACATTTTTTAAATGTTCACTATCCCTCATCCAAAAACTTCGGAGGAAGCCGGGTTCTGGTTTTTGGATTTTTTTGGATTTCGGATATCTTATTTCTAAAAATAACATTCCATAAGACTGAAAAATGCACAGCACAAAAAAAAAAAAATTAAAAAAGGAACTGTAAATTGCGTCTGTAACCACATAGGGATCACCTGAAGAATTGTCACACCCAAACACTTTCAGGGTGATGATCCTTCAGGTGGGAATTTCCAGGGTGATGATTCTTCAGGTGGGAATTTTTTAACTATCTCTTTTGTTTTCAATTACCTTTACATTGGCATTTTGAATTGTTACTGTCTAACTAGCTTTTTTGTTTCTTTAAACTACCACTTTGTAAAATTATAGCTTTCATTCCTCTTCATCTGTTTTTCGTCTTGAAAATTCACTAAGAACTTAACCATGGCCTGTAATACGTTCCAAGATGTGGTTCTTCCACTTTTGTGCGAAGACTCCATAAAAGTTATTTGGTGGTTTCGGCAGAAGAAAATTATAAAGAGTGAAGTTAAGTGTATTTGATCTCTTGTATCGTGTGATCCTTACAATACCTATTGTCCCGAAACATGATTTCATTATATATATTATTTGTACAGAGAAAAATGCTTTTTGTTAAATTACAAGAAGTTATGCATAATACGCAGGATATACACTAGCCTGGACTTCCTAATGCTCGTCTCACTCACAATACATTTCACCAGTAAAACTTGTGTTTGTTAGCGTCTAACTAATTAATAGGCCTAGATATAG
>NC_061110.1:90424233-90431733 GCF_015104395.2 Macrobrachium nipponense | reverse complement strand
TTAAGAACATATCAATTTCATTTCTCATCTAATTTAGAACCCTTCCTTTTAACGAATTCCAGATTAAGAACATTGAGCAAGACAAGAAGAATTTATATAAGCCTAATTCCCCAAAGTACAGCCTCCACGGCGCACGTTATCTTAGATCTGTGCAAAGAAAGTAAGTACCGTCACAGAATTATTGGTGGCAGAGCGACGGGATACGATGAGATAAAGATTGATATAGTGACAAGATTAATTGTTGTCGAGCGGTAAGGATAGGAAGAGACAAAAGACACAGCAAAGAAATGGCGATCTGCGACGCGAATGACAGTTAAAGACAGCGGCTGCGAAACGGAATCAAAAGTTTAGTGTCGGCATAAGAGATTTCAATCCATTCACGCCACTCGAAAAAGAAAGTTCTCCCCAAAGACAGTTACCAGTGCTTCCCCAAATACAAGAACAGTTACCGAGTCGTAACAATAAAAGCACTCCAAAAAAAAGCACCCACACTTCACGAAGAAAAGCTCCACTCCGAAGAACAAGAACAGGCGTTTTACCAGAAGAACAAGATGTCGAAAGCATAAGGCAAATATCAAGAGGAAAGAAAACAATCCTGAAAACGCATCAGTCAACGCAATCCTGCTCTGAGAGAGAAGAGGAGAGAGAGAGAGGGGGAACCAACACATCATTCAACGCGCTGGTAGGCGAACGCAAACAGTCAAGACGCAAACCCGGGTGTCGAAGACGACGAAAGAAGTTAAGTCCAAAATAAATGTCCGCACACTTACATAACATTAAACTTTATTAAAAGTAAATTACGCGATTAACATTTCAGTTAGACAATTTCTGGTATTTCAAGATTAAAAGATTTTCACTCTGAACCTTTTTTTGGCAAAGAAACCTTACGATATTTCTTATTTTACTAATTATAACTAATCAGCTACTAAGACCTTTTCCCGAACATTTGTATTTACTAACCAATAACTTTAAATTTTAATTTTAATTTTGATTGTGTCATTTTATGTTATTTTTTGTGATTTTAGTTGTTTTTTGTGATTTCTTATACTTTGATTTTTTTTGTTTTAGTATTTGCTTTTTACTTGTTACGTCGAGTGAATGTTTACTTGTTTTTATTTTGTTTGTTTAGGATAACAAGGGTAATTCACGGGAGGTCTCTCGTTAGCGTACACTTTACGGTCAGTTCAGTATCGTTTTACCAGTACTGTTAAGAGGGTTTTGTTGTTGTTTAAGAATCGCTTATCGGTAACGTAAGACTTTGAGAATATTTCTGGGAAGATTCCTTTATTTTTTTTGGTGATCGAATACTTTAGTAAAAACAGTTTATTGTTATTATTATTTTCTTTTTGGGATATTACTGTCATAACTTTGATACTTTTAATGATACTCAGTACTTAAGAAAATTTCCATTAACGAGTCGATGGTCAAAGGAAGACCGACTCCTTATCAGAACGTAAGAACGCCTGTGCTCACAAGAAGTCAAACAAGGAAATTAACCATGCCGGAAGGTACACAGTCCGCGAATTCGAGCGCAGCAGTAATGGGAACACATAAGGGACATGTAATTAATCACATAGCTAAATTTTGCGGAAGAAAGGATGGTCAGTTAGCTTGTAACTTAGAGAATTGGATAGAGCAAGTGGAGACACGCCTAGATAGCATAACGGGGACAGATAGAGAAAAGCTTATTGAAGCCAAGAGTTATCTTGATTTGGAAGCCGGAGGAGACTTAGAACGATACGTCCACTCCGAGACTTACCGAGATCTTAAGAATTGGGAAGAATTGAAACGGTATTTTAGGAAGGTTTATTCCACAGTTGGTGAAAGAGATCCAGTTACTAGCTTGGCAAGGATAGTGCGTCAGTTTAAGTTAGACGAAAGACGTTATCAAGAGTTTAGCTCTCAGTTGTATAACAATATGAATGAATGGGGTAACTTCATGGAATCCACAGGTTGGATAGAGGTAGAAGGAGGCAAGCAAAAAATGCTAATGAGTCATGTAAAAAAAATATTTAGACTAGCAATAATGATTGGAAGCCTGCCAACGGAAGTTATTGCAAGGATGACTCGTAAGTGGGAGACATCCGATGATGTAGCAGAGATTGAAGAGGAGGAAACAAAAATCCTAGGTAGAAGACCTGAAGGGAATCCTATATACAGACCTTTAGTTTAGTCCGCTATAGGACAACAGGAAAGAGGTCCAAATAGATCTAGGACACCATCTAGAAATCAGAATAAGATGCCAGGTAAATCTTCTCAAGGAGGATTTTCGACAGTCACGTGTTATAACTGTCAGAAGAGAGGACATTATGCCAGTGACTGCCGAGGGATGGCCTTCTGTCCTTTCCATAAGAGAGCAGGACATAGTGCTCGACAATGCAGAAATAAATTTGTTTCAGCTCCTAGAGGTAGACCTCAGTCGAGAGGCAGAAGTAGAAACAATAGTCAATCTCCGCCAGTTAGAGGAAATAGAGATTCCGTCCCAAATAGATATGCTAATCAAACAGCAAGCATAGGGTATCAACCAGTTCAGTCAATGTCGACGACGCAATGGGAATTTTCTGCTTACTGGTACAATGAATCTTCCTCTATAACAGAGAGAACGTCCGGAATGTCAAGGCTAAGCCCAGCTACACAGGTTAGCAAAGTTGATGTAGGGAATGAATATAATTATAGACCATTATTTCCCGCACATGTCGGTCTAGAGAAACCTATTGTTACATTCTTTGATACGGGTAG
Organism: Macrobrachium nipponense; assembly: GCF_015104395.2. Classification (NCBI taxonomy): domain Eukaryota; kingdom Metazoa; phylum Arthropoda; class Malacostraca; order Decapoda; family Palaemonidae; genus Macrobrachium; species Macrobrachium nipponense. The sequence goes on along the minus strand of NC_061110.1, from coordinate 90,428,994 downwards.
TCCTAAGAATATAATGTCAGAAAAGGTGTATCGATTGTATTTTTCTCACTTAAGTTTGAACCCAGCGGTAGATTGTAGAATCACAGACGTCCAGGGTAATGATATCCACGTAATTGGACAGTTAGATTTTCCATTTAGGCTAGGAAGAATTTCTCTAAGAGAAAATGTTCTGGTAGCCAGAGATATACAATTAGCTTTTGCTCATTTGCTGATAGGTTATCCAACTATGGCTAGACAAGGGATAAGCATTGATGCCCCTAGAGAACAACTAGTGATTAACAACGGTCGTGAGATTTCTAGAATACCAATATGCAAGCCAATTAAAAGAACCCAGACTCAAGAGAATCCCACACTGAAAGGTATTCTAAAGAAGGATAAGACAGAGGGAAGATATCCAGAATGCATCACGAGTTTACAACAGATCATTAACCTCTTAGAATCAAATCAATGCACTTATTTAAAGTTAGAGAGGGAATTAAGACTTAAACCAGGAGAAAGTACTTGGGTAGAATGTACAGTAAATCCAATTTTTGAAGGGAAGGAAATTCTCACGCTTACTGAAAAGTCGCAAGTAAACGGAATACATTATTCTTCTAGTTTACATGAAGTCAGACAGGGCAAAATAGCGTTACAGATTACGAATAACAGAGGAGGAAAGGCGAAATTAACACCAGGTACAGAGATAGGCCTAGCAGAAGTATACTCCATACCTATCCGAGTTGTAGAAAGGGAAACGGTAGCAGCAATTAGTAAAGGAAATGAAAATTATGCTCAGGACATAAAACTGAGAAGAGCTAAGATAGGATCTCATTTAAAGGACATTAAGGAAAACCATGTTAGAGAGGAATTCATACTTACTGTGCGAATATCAGGATATAGTCGCTCTAGACGGCGACACCTTGGGAAATACACGCGAAATAACGCACAAGATAGACATTCCATCAAACACAAAGCCAATTTACATACCAGCTTATAGAGTAGCACATTCCCAGAAGGAAATCATTGAAAGAGAAGTACAAAGAATGAATAGGCAAGGAATAATAGAACCATCTAAATCCCCATGGTCATTTCCACTTTTGCTAGTTCCTAAAAGGGACAAAACTTACAGAATAGTTGTGGATTTCAGAAAATTGAACCAAATTACTGAAAATGATCCTTATCCAATGCCGTCAATGCGAGATCTTATCGCTACTATAGGGTCCAAGAGATACTTCACCACAATAGATTTATTGCAGGGATTCTTGCAAATCCCTCTAGACGAAGAAAGTAAACCTTTGACTGCTTTTTCCACTAGTAACGGCAGATACCAGTATGTAAGAATGCCCTTTGGTGGTCTAAAGTCAAGCCGGTAACTTTTGTAAGATTAATGGATAAAATTTTAGGGCGATTTACTAGGCAAGGGACGTACACTGTTACATAGATGATTTGGTAATAGCAACAGACACTATAGAGGAACATATAGACTTAGTCAGAGAAGTCCTAAAGAGATTAAGAAAAGCCAACCTGAAGCTTAAACTAAAGAAATGTAACTTCCTTAAAAGGAAAATAGACTACCTTGGTCATACACTAAGTGAAAAGGGCGTAGAAGTAAACGACTTAAAGATAAAGTCAATCAAGGAATATCCTACACCTCGATGCAAGAAGGACGTAAAGTCATTCTTAGGTTTAGCAGGTTTTTACCGCAAGTTCATAGGGAACTTTGCAATCATTTCAGCTCCACTAACTGAACTTTTAAAGGAACACGTATCATTTATATGGACAGACAAGCAGCAAGAAGCATTTGATGAATTGAAAGAAAGATAACACATCCCCAGTACTTAGCTTCCCAGACTTTGGCAAAGAATTCTTTTTAGCCACGGATGCAAGCCACATTGGTATAGGAGCATGTTTAATGCAGAAACAAGATAATAAGTATAATGCGATAGCTTATTACAGTAGGAAATTAAAGCCCTCAGAAGTGAACTACTCAGTAACAGACCTCGAGTCTCTAGCTATTATAGACGCTTTAAAGCATTTCAGATATATCATTTTTGGTTACAAGATAACCGTGTTCACGGATCATTCAGCCGCAGTAGAAATGCTAAAGAACCCTAATTTTTCTGGACGAAGAGCCCGTTGGTTCATGACAGCCCAAGATTATGATATAGAGGTGAAATATGTCCCTGGGAAGACGAATAAGGTAGCAGATGCATTATCAAGATATGTGTCACAAGGTGATAGTATAAATATGATAAGTCAAGAAGAAGAAAAGAATGAAACAATGTGCAATGACGTTAATGTACTCACCATGCATTATACAGAGGAGCTTTCCCGGCAAAATTTCATAAAGGAACAAGAAAGAGATGAAGATATAAGGGAACTGTTTAAATACGTTAGAAACGAAAGAAAACACAGCCAACAAGAATTAACCGAACTAGGTAGGAAGGTTGGATGTCCACAGATTCATTAACGACATAGATGGCGTATTAATTTGGATTGTGGGCCACGAATATGACCCATTTGGTCAATTTTTCTAGGTGTACTGCACAAAAGGTTAGTACTTAAGAGTCTAAGAAACAAGGTCATTGAGCTAATGCACGATGATGACATGAGAGCTCACCCAGGAAGGGATGAGACAATTAGATTAATCCAAAGAACTTTTCATTGGAAGGGAATTCACAAAGATGTTAGTAATTATGTGAAGAGCTGCAATACATGCAACAGCTACAAGGGAAGAACAGACAAGGAAGTACCACTAGGAAATATCCTATCCCACAGACTCCTTTCGAAAGAGTATCTATTGATCTTATCACTAATCTTCATACCACGAGTAAAGGGAATAAGAATATACTAGTATGTATCGACGCGCTCACGAGATATACAGAGTTGGTACCACTAACTAGTAAAAGTGCCAAGGATTGTGCAACCGCACTCTTCGATAAGATATTTTGCAGATATTCTGCCCCACAGCTCATTATTTCTGATAATGGGACCGAGTTCAACAACTTGTTAGTTCAAGAAATTTGTAACGCCTTTAAGGTAGAAAAGGTAGCGATACAGCCGTATCACCTAGCTAGCAATGGCTTGGTAGAAAGGATAACAGGAAGGTTTTAGACGTATTGCGTCACACAGTAGGACAGGATCCTGACTGGGACGTCAATTTACCTTAGTCCAATTGTCATTAAATGCAAGGCATCATACGAGTACTCGAGCAACTCCCATAAAAGCTTTGATGGGATATGAACCCAGATTACCTTATGCATGGCTGAATCAGCCAGTACAGCCTAATTACTCTGAAGATATCATGAAGATAAGAATCGGAAACTTTAAAGTAATCCACAAGCAATTGCACAAGAATCTAGAAGAAGCCCAACAAAATATGATAGAGAAGCATCAAGAAGGATTAAGGCCTGTAGACTACAAGAAGGGATGAAGTCATACATTAAGAAGGAAGTAAGAAGTGGTATTATTATAAGTTAGCCACAAAATTCACAGGACCATACAAGGTCGTAGACGTACAAGAAACTAAGATAAAGGTTAAGAAAATGTGTGTGTGTGTATATATATATATAAGTGTATATATATATATATATATATATATATATATATATATATATATATATATAAATATATATATATATATATATATATATATATGTATATATATATATGTATATATATATATATATATATATATATATATATATATATATATATATATATATATATATATATATATATATATATATATATATATATATGTGATATATATATATGTATATATATGTAATAGTGTGGCACAGTGTCGTTATTACAAAAGGCAATAACTTAATAATACTTAAGAAAAAGGCACGAAACGGATAATAAGAGAAGAAAAAGATTTTCACAAGGAAAAGGGAATAAGATAATGACTTTTCTTAGCGAAGGGATTTTGTTACTCAAAACATTAGGCTTTTAGCCATCAGACATCTGGTTTTCATCTCCCCCAAAAAGCCTCTGTCTGTACCAGCGATTAGTGACCAACAAGAGATTATGGGCGACGAGCGATATCCACAGGCATCTTCGAGAAATTGGAAACTACTCTCATTAGCGACTATGACTAATCGGCGTTCCTTTCGTGAACAGGTCAGAGAGAGCCATCTGGCATACGTTAAAAAGGAATCTATGACCCGTTGTTCAAAGGAGGGGAGTGCCGAACTCTTAAGTGCTCCACCCTCTTCGAGAAGACCTAAGGACTTCGAACGAATCAAAAGCCATGAGTGTTGGTCATAAGACAGCCCAAAAGAAGTATCAACGAATGACCTATGAGGTTACTAAAGGGATACGCCCCAAGAAGCCAGGACATGAAGAAGGAGGCGTATACAAATTCAGAGCCTACGAATCATTGTAAAAGACATGACAGGAAGGCGGTCTTGTATAATGTCTGTAGCCACTAAGACACAAAAAGTCTTTCAGAAAATGCCAACACCCAGTCAGTATCCAAATGCCTTCCACATATGCTGAATCATTAGAAGAAGAAGAATTTTGGATAAAAAAGGACAAGGTCAAGAGAACCAAAGAAGTTGAAGAATCCGAAATGACAGAGACGTCAGAAGAAATTCCAGAAGAAGGAACTAGATATAACCTAAGAAATAGAAGAGTCACTTTTCAGTGAAACAGAAGAACAAACCCATTAATTCATCCAATTATTCCCATGTATTTATTTGACTTCTTTATTGCTAAGTTTACCTTCATCGGTCGACTTAGGAATAATCTTTTATTGTTGCAATTCTTACTTTAATT
>NC_061110.1:90409233-90416733 GCF_015104395.2 Macrobrachium nipponense | reverse complement strand
TCATTTACATCAATACCGACAGGAAGAACAGCTAAACAATCATCAATGTAACAATACCACATTACAGGAATATGAATGATATTAGGTAAGTAGCGTTTTCAAAGAATTCCATATACAGGTTTGAGAGCAATGGTGATAAAGGATTTCCCATTGCCATGCCAAAAATTTGTTGATAAAATTCACCATTGAATATAAACTTACAATCACAAATGCACAAACTCGTGAGTGAAATAATGTGACTTATAGGTAGAGGTAATTCATGCTGAGTTAGTTCATTGCTAAGATATTCTAAAATAGACTCTATAGGGACTTTAGTAAAAAGAGAACATACGTCAAAACTAACGAATCTATCAGTAGGGCAAAGAGCAATTTTGTATAATTTATCAACTAAATCTCCGATTCTCATATATATAATTCTCTAGATTTAGTTGATAAATTATACAAAATTGCTCTTTGCCCTACTGATAGATTCGTTAGTTTTGACGTATGATCTCTTTTTACTTAAGTCCCTATAGACTCTATTTTAGAATATCTTAGCAATGAACTAACTAAGCATGTATATATATATATATATATAATATATATTATATTATAATTTATAATAAGCCCCGGTTAACTTTTCTTTAATTTCATTCTTTTATTATCCTATCCTATAATATATATATAGATATCGATTATATTATAAATATAAATATATAATACTATATAATAAGATAGATTATATATATATAATATATATATATATATTATATATAAAAATATATATAAAAATAGTATATATAGATATATATATATATAATATTATATTATAAATAAAATCTAAATAAAATATATAAATATATTTTATATATATATATATATATATATATATTATATACATATATATATGTATGTATAATGTATAATATGTGTATATGTGTGTGTATATATATATATATATATATATATATATATCTATATATATATATATATATATATATATATATATATATATATATATATATAGTATATATATATATATGTGTGTGTGTAGTATTATATATATATATATATATATATATATATATATATATATATATAGTATATATAGTGGTCACCCCGTATTCGCAGGGGATGCGTACCAGACCCCCCCGTGAATAGTTAGAACCCGCGAATGTTTTGGGAACCTCTATAAAACACTAAAAAACAGCCTATTTTGTTAGTTAAAACTCAAGAAAAACCACTAAAAATTTTCATACTTGGTTTTTTTAATAGTTTAATCACAAAAAGTGCATTTTATGATGAAATTGATAAAAAAAAAACCAGGAATTTGTATATATTTCTCATAGAAAAATACTGCGAATGCGCGAAATTTTCCGCGAATAATGCGGGTAACGTTCCCGAGAGAAATCTGCGAATGTGTGAGTCCGCGAACCCGGGGGGCCCACTGTATATATATATATAATATATATATATATATATATATATATAATATATATATATATATATATTACACACACACACAGTATATTACTTGTGCAGTTTAACTTTTTCAATTAACTTAACTTCCTAAACCATGGGACGTATTTAACGTTGACTAAAATTGTCTGTTGTGTGCTTAATTGACGTATTTTACGTCTACTAAAAAAGTTTTGTTTTAAATATTCGCAGAAAAATAGTTATAGGCCTAGTTTGCGAAAAATTTTAAAACCACGCGCCTTGAGGAATGCTAGGAGTTCACGGATCAAGCTGTTATTTTGTTTACAACCGTTAGCCAGGTGCGCACGCACGAATTTCTTTCTTCTCGCAATAAAAAGCATCAGCGACACATCTCAGAAATTCTTTTGTCACTGTCATAATTTTTGCACCGTTTTATATTAGCTGTTACAGTTTTATATATGAAAATGTGCTCAATTTCATGTAGAATACAACAAAAACCAACCCATGGTTGTAGCTTTTATCAGTTTTGAAATATTTTCATATAAATAATGTTAAGTGCCAAAATTTCAACCTTCGGTCAACTTAGACTCGACTGAAAGTCAAAAAACGCAATTGTAAGCCAAAACTCTTACATTCTAGTAATATCCAATCATTTACCTTAATTTTGCAACAAATTGGAAGTCTCTAGCACAATATTTCGATTTATGGTGAATTAAAAAAAAAAAACTTTTCTTACGTCAACTCTGTGACTGCCAAAAAAATCAGAAATTCTTTCGTAAGTTTGTCGTAATGTTTGCACCATTTTATATTAGCTGTTACATAAAGTTTTATATATGAAAATGTGCGCAATTTAATTTAGAATACAAAAAAAAAATAACTCATGGTTGTAGCTTTTATCAGTTTTGAAATATTTTCATATAAATCACAATGAATAGAAAAAATTTGACCTTTGATCAACTTTAACTTGACTGAAATGGTCGAAAACTGCAATTGTAAGCTACAACACTTACAGTCTAGTATAATATGCAACCAATTACCTTCATTTTGCAACAAACTGGAAGTCTCTAGTACAATATTTCGATTTATGGTGAATTTTTGAAAACAGCTTTTTGTTAAGTCCGCACGTTACGAATTCATGCATCATAGTGATAATATTTTATCTGTATTGCTTTGATCTTTTTTACAATCTGTTATATGCCAAAATCATCTCAATTTAGTATACAATACAACAACAAAAATTAACTCATTAGCTTTAACCGTTTTGCTCACAGCGCGATTTGTATACAATTACAGTGGTACCTCGAGATAAGAAAGGCTCAACTTACGAAAAACTCGAGATACGAAAGCTAATACGAAAAATTTTACGGCTCTACATACGAAAATTGCTCAAGATACGAAAGGTTGTTGCTGTAAAGTCCGAGATTTGCCAGGACCACCGATAACAATTTTGAAACTCGCGCGCCGCCAACGGAGTAGACTCGCCACCATCCTCCTGCTCTCCCATTGGTTCCTCATGCTAGTCACCGCCATGAGATCCTTCTCTCCTATTGGTCAGCATCCTTCCCATCATGCATCTACTACGTAGCAGCGTGCCTCGGCCACTCGTCACAGCATCGTTATCGTATGCACGGGGTATTTGTTCGTTCTAACAATTTCGTTTATTAACGTAAATTCATTACTGATTTCGTTGCAGTATACGTACTTTAACGTGTTGTGTGAGAACTTCTCTACTTATATGTAAATTACGTATAGTATATACGTAGCCATGGGTCCCATGAAAGTTGAAATTCACGGAAAGAAGAGGATGCTCTCTTTGGAGACGAAGATGGAGATTATCAAGAAGTATGAAGCTGGTATGCGATTGAGTGTGATCGCCAAGGAATACGGCCGAAATCCGTCGACAATAGGCACCATCCTTAAGCAGAAGGATGTCATCAAAGCAGCTACACCTTCCAAGGGCATCACTATTTTGTCCAGCAAGAGGAGCCATGTGCACGATGAGATGGAAAGGCTTCCTCTTGTCTGGATAAAAGACAAAGAAATCGCTGGCGATATGATAACGGAGACAGCAATCTCCCACAAGGCCAGCACTATTTTCGGCGATTTGATTGCCCAGGCCGAAGACGACGGAAGAGAAGGGACATCAACGCCAACCCCAAAGTTCAAGGCTTCACATGGGTGGTTCGAGAAATTCCGTAAACGGACTGGCATACATTCAGTGGTGCGGCTTGGGGAGGCTGCCGGCTCGGACACAAAAGTGGCCGAAGCCTTTAAAAAGATGTTCGACGAAATGATGACCAAGGAAGGCTACAGTTCTCAGCAAGTCTTCAACTGTGATGAGACTGGCCATTTTGGAAAAAAAAATGCCTCGGACGTACATCGCGGAGGAAGAGAAGAAGCTACCCGGGCATAAGCCTATGAAAGACAGGTTTACGCTCGCACTTTGTTCGAACGCCAGTGGGGATTGCAAGGTGAAGCCCCTACTGGTCTATCATTCCGAGACTCCTCGAGCCTTCAAGGCCCACAAAGTGCTTAAGGAGAAGCTTCCAGTTATGTGGAGGGCTAATGCGAAAGCCTGGGTAATGAGGCCTTTGTTCACGGAGTGGGTAAATCTGTGTTTCGGCCCGACAGTGAAGAAATTCTTGGAAGAGAAGCGCCTCCCTCTGAAATGTCTGCTGGTGTTGGACAATGCCCCTGTCCACCCTCCTGGCCTCGAGGAAGATATCCCAACAGAGTATTCCTTCATCAAGGTTCTTTATATTCCGCCTAACACCACCCCTCTCCTCCAGCCCATGGACCATGAAGTTTGATATCAAACTTAAGAAGCTGTATACGAAACATCTTTTCAAGAGATGTTTCAACATCACCGATACCACAAACCTCACCTTGCGTCAATTTTGGAAGGAGCATTTCGACGTTGTCATATGCATCCGACTCATTGACCAAGCTTGACAGGAGGTTTCGAGGCGAACCTTGAATTCCTCATGGAGTAAACTCTGGCCTGATGCCGTATCCGCCCGAGACTTCGAGGGATTCGACGTGGGCGAAGCTGGTGCTGCAGATTCAGAAACAGTTGATGATCCTGAAACTGTTTTGCAACCAGATATTGACGAGATCGTTGCACTCGGCAAGTCCATGGGGCTGGTCATCGACGAGGACGACATCAACGACCATCTAGAACACCAAGAGGAGCTTACGATGGATGACCTGAAGGAGTTGGAGGCCATGCAACATAACGTCGTTCAAGAGGAGTTCTCTAGCAGCGGCAAGGAGGAGGAAGACGACCCTATGACAACGGTAGAAATTAAGGATGTTCTAGCTGCTTTGCATAAAGTGCAATTGTTTGTTGAAAAAAAAGACACCCCGAAAAGGCTTACACAGGTCGTATGCTTGCGCAGTTCGATAAGGCTTGCCTGAGATGTTTCAGGAACATTGTGAAAAGTAGGCAGAAGCAATCTTCCTTGGATAGTTATTTTTTAGAGGCCTTTAGTAATAGCAGGAGTAAGCAAAAAGGAAGAACCAAGTGATACTAAAAAACAGAAAGTTGAAAGTGGTGATGAAGTTGAAATTTTGTATAAAAAAAAAAAAAAAAATGTACGCAAAGTATAAAAAAGTATAAAAAAATGTAAAAATGAAAAGACAAAAAAATTTTAATTTTAGTTTTTTGTAAAGTTAAGTGTTACAGTTTTGTTAATGTTTTTCGTAAAGTTTAGTTTATGTATGTTTTCCTTACATTTTTTATGTTTCGTAATGTTAAGTGTACGTATATATATGTACGTATCTGCCGTTTTTACTCCTCCTCTGTCGCCACTTTCGGAGATAGCCTCACTCGAAAGGTAAGCTTCCACATTTTACTACATACGTACAGTATTTCTTGTATACCATGTACACTAAAACACTTTATTTACAGGTAATTAGCAGTCCGTATTAAATTAGGTATTGAATGGTCCAAATTGTTGTAGTATTTCATTGTTTATAGGTCAATTTAGCTTTATTATGAAATTTACTGGGTGTTTTTGGAGGGCTTGGAGTGGATTAGCCATTTTACATGTAAAATGCGGTCCAAGATACGAAAAACTCATGATACGAAGGGCGCCTCGGAACAGATTAATTTCGTATCTCGAGGTACCACTGTATATGAAAAAAAATTTTGCGCTGTCATATATTCCAATATTTATATACGATAATGATATTTTTTTCATTTCTGATGGTTGCATACTAAACTTCAGGCAATGACAAAAGAAGGAGCCAAAAATGAACTCTTAATCTTGAATACTAAGCGTGCTGTGATTTTTTGAAAAAAATGACTTTTTTTATGATAAAATAAGATGTATACTTACCAAGTAGTTACATAGCTATAGTTTCTAAAACCGTAGGCAGCTAGAATTTTTGAAATTCGCGGAAGCTCTGTAATGATAATTGCTGTATAGCAAAGAAAGATAAAGGAAAGGAAAACGCATCTTCAAGAAGTTCTGCAGCACGTAGGCATTCGCGCATGTTGTTGGAGGTGCCTGTTCTCATGATGGTTCTAGAATCGGCAGGAATGTTAAGGAACTTGACTGACGCCGACATGACGCAATAAACGCCACGACATCATCAGTAAGAGCCACAGATCCGATTATCAGTGAGAGCTCAGCAACAGAGATCATCAGAGAGTGAGATAAGAGAAGAAGGACGAAGCATCGGAGAGGAAGTCACTCAAAAGAGTTTGGTTGAATTCTGGTCAAGTCGTCTTCAGGAGTGGACGACATAGTTATTTCAACGTTGAGCGAGACTTCAGAGAAGAGACGTTCTGCTAGAGGTTTTCGGGAGTTCCTGCCCTTCAAGTATCAAGAATAGACATTATTTTCTGCAATACGGAGTCAAGAAGACGTTGGCAATCGCAGTTCTCCTTTTGTGAAGCCATCGTTTCGAGTCTCAAAACTGGCCAGCAAGTATTTGAATTACCTCACTGTTCCCCCAGTTCATGCAGTGTAAGATTTTACCTTTTTTATGTAAATAGGAGACACCATTCTGCATTTATCTTTGTTAGTGAGCTTGTAAATAAACCTTTGTTGCGTTAGTGTTTCTTTCTATATTCACATCCCCAGTTTCAACTGTTGGCGTTGAATTCTTTTGTTTATCATAATAACGAACCTGAAGCGGACCTCTCTCTTAGAGGATGTAACAAGCGCTAGTTTGTTTTGGTCAGGTGATACCTCCCGCCCACTATCGGGGGAGTGAGGAACCAACACCGTCCAAAAATCAGTTGTTTATGCCCTATTATCCATGTGAGGGGAGGAGGGATTGTCGGGCTTTGAATTCAATGTAACTACTTGGTAAGTATACATAAAACCTTATTTTATCATAAAGTCATTTTTATGTATGCAACTTACCAAGTAGTTACATAGCTGAATCCCACATTGTAGGAGGTGGGATCCATGGATATGCTCATAACTTTTTAAAATTTAATAATACAAAATATATATTTAGAGCTAGCATCCATTCAGATGCTTGTTGGTTCCTTACCTGTTAAGAGAGCTGAACAGTTAATTTCTGGAAGTCGCTCGTCTTAACTCATAGGGACGTGGCGGTATAGCCATGGCTCGTCCTCTAAAACAGTGGGACCCATGCAGCTAAGGAATGTCCGTGGCTAGCATGGTCAACCAAATCATGCCCCTGCCCAGGGCGCAGTACCAAATAATCAAATGTTAACAGAGTAAAAAACATATCACCTCAACCATAACCATAAAATTCATACCCAACTCTACGCTTGACTGAAGGGTACTCCTAGTACATCCATAGTACCTCCAGGCTCCCGTAAAAAACTCAACAACCTCGTTCAAGGCGAAGAGATAGGCTAGGAAGGTATGACTTCCTACACACCCTTACCCAATGCTGTGCCCGCCGCTAAATACGGACCTAGGGTACTGCAATTTTCATATACTGTTTCCATATCACGCAAGTAATGCGAGGTGAACACTGATTTACATTTCCAATACGTTGCTTGAATAATCGAGTCCAAAGAGAAATTGCGTTGAAACGAGAGAGAGGTTGTTGCCACTGCTCTTACCTCGTGAGCTTTCACTCTGAGTTTATTAA